>NC_143584.1:39479615-39779615 GCF_048544385.1 Mastigoproctus giganteus | reverse complement strand
CCCGCAGCAATATGGCCTTAGTTGCTAATGCTTCTAAACCAAATAACAACAACAGTACTTAAAGCGTGGCCTGACCATTGCCTTATACAGAGGGACAACACCTTTTCCCTGCTAGCAAAATTAGTATATATAACCTTGACAAAACCCCATGACCTGCCCTGGCAGCCTGTCTGCATTGCTCAGAAAACTTCGTATCTGCCTGCACGATTACTCCCAGGTCTTTTTCATTTTCTACCACCTTAAGTGTAGCACCACACAGTTGGTATGATTCTCTGGGGTTACTTCTACCCATATGCAGTACTTTGCATTTGTCAAGATTAAACTTCAGTTGCCACTTCTTAGCCCATCTGCCCAAATTATCTAGATCCTGTTGCAGTAGCACACTGCCATTACTGTCATTAACAACCCTGCCAACCTTTGTATCATCTGCAAACTTCGACACTAAGCCTGATATACCTTCATCAATATCATTGATAAATATACAAAACAACAGTGGACCCAACACCGAACCCTGTGGGACTCCACTAATAACATTGGTCCACGAAGAGCAGCACCCATTGATTACCACCCTCTGTCTTCTCGCACTTAACCATCCTTTTATCCATTGTAGCAACTTACCCTTAATACCATTCTGCTCCAATTTGTACAATAGTCTTCCATGCGCAACAGTGTCAAAAGCTTTCCTGAAATCCAAATATATGATATCAAAATTATTTTTTGCATCCAGTTCCTTTGTAACCATATCATAATATCCTATCAAATTTGTCAGACAAGATTTTCCCTTAACAAACCCATGCTGTGTCTGAATTATTGCTGCAGTCTTGTCTAGATGATCCTGCAATGCATCTTTAACCAGCGACTCCATTATTTTACCCGGAACAGAAGTTAAACTAACTGGTCTGTAATTACTCGTGTCACCCTTCGATCCCCCTTTGTGAATTGGGGATACATTTGCACATCTCCAGTCCATGGGAACCTCCCCTGAGTCCAAGGATGCTCTCATAATTATGGCTAAGGGTTTGCTTAGTTTCTTTGCTGCCTCCTTTAATATAACTGGATAGATCCCATCCACCCCAGGTGCTTTTCTTACGTTTAACTTCAACAGTTTCTCTTCCACTTTGCTCTCAGATATTACATAATCATTAAGTATCCTGCTACAATTTGATAACCTTCTGCCATTTTGAAACCTTAATAATTCTTCACGTGTGAATGTAGATGCAAAATACTCATTCAGTTTGTTTGCTATCTGAGCAGGATCATCAACAGTCGAATCATCGATGTCAAGTGGACCAATCAGATTCATCCCCTTCCTTTTAGAGTTTATATAAGTAAAGAAATCCTTGCTGTTTTTCTTAGCATCTTTCGCCAAGGATTTCTCGTAATCTGCCTTCGCCTGCCTAACCTCCTTTGTAACTTGGTTACAGATCAACTTGTAGCTATCATAGGCTTCTGTGTGACAGATAGATAGATTGTCAGAATTCAATGATTACTAACTGTGTATAAAGTGAGTATTTTTACAGAGACATGTTTCTTTGTTTTCCCTATCATCATCAGGTGCAGTCTCTGTGTCAAAGGTTCGCAGTCATGATTAACCAAAGCTTTCTGTCTTGGGAAAGTCTCTTCTGATCAAAGTATTTCTTCCTGTTAGACCATTCCTTTAAGTCAACTAGCCTTTCTCTTCTTGGCTTTCCTTGTCGTTTAGTGCTGTTACTAGTCTGCTTCCAGAGTACCAGCTCATGTCCAGCATACATCCATTTCCTTTTCATCATTTCTTTCAATAAGCTGTAGTCACTTCCCATTCTTCTACAACCTTAATCTTATTAGTCTATTTAATTTTCAGCATTCTTTGAGCACACCATATATCAAAAGTATTGATCTTAACTTTGCTTTCTTTTATCAGAGTCCAAGTTTCACACCCATATAGGAAAACTGGCCTTAAATAGCATAAACATAGTTAATTTTATTTCCCCATTCACATTCCTTCTCATCAGTTTTCCCAGTGCTTACATCAAAATACGCTGATTCATTTTAGTTACCTACTGGATATGCTTGCCTTGAATCTATATGTTTGATAATTAAAAGCATCATTTCCCTCCTCCTCTTCTATCAAGTCTACCAAATCTTCTGTATGCATTGTACCTATCCCATATTCAAATATCTGACCTTATATTTCTTATATTTAAGCTTGCCATGACTTTATCACAATCCTATGCAGTATCTTACTTTATTTTCTTCAGGAATTTTATCTCTCATTTATTAAAAATGACATTGGTACAGCTTTCCATTATCAGAAGGCTCTTTCTCTTGTGATGCCAGAAGTGTGCAAGGATTACTTTGTCCAGTATCATCAGATAAACCTTTGTGTGTAAATAAAAAAAAAAAAAAAAAATTTGATGTGTACTCTGTAAGCACGAAAGATGTTTTATGTGTAAACATCTTTGATGACACCTACTAAATTTAGATTAGCTAGAAACGAAACCACGAATGATGTACAGTAAACTCCCGCTATTTTTGGGGGTTACGTGAGAAATGACGCGAATACCAAAAACGTGAATACTGAGTTATGGCTCCCATAGTAATAAAGGGGTTCCGTTCCAAATTATGAAATATATAAGAAAAACTAATCTAAAATTTTGTCTATGTATGTACTATATGCACCTTCATAATATGACTATGTACATAGACAGTATATAGTGAAATGCAAGCATATGGCATCGAAATGAAAATAAGAAACAATTTAATATGAAATGTAATATTTATTAGAAATTTCAAACAAATCTTTCAAACCAGCGCCTTTGCTAGCTAAAAAAAAAAAAAAAAAAAAAAAAAAAACTTATCCTGCCAGTTTTATCACCAGTTTCGCTAAAGTGTTGATAAAGGAGTTTTGCCTTTTCACGAACGATGAGTGAACTTAACGGAATTTTATTTTGAGTTCGGTCTTCTATCCACAGATTTAAAGCCTTTTCCATTTTTTCTAATTTAACATCACAAGTTACAGAGCAAATTTTTGAAGCAATTAGCGAGTTTACACGGACACTACGGCAGATTTTTTCTTCCGATTTCTCGATTGATCGTACCGTTGACTCATTGATTTTATAATGTTTTGCCGATGAGGAGACACTTTCACCATTAGAAATTTTGTCTAATAACTCAATTTTATTAGCTAATGTCATCACCTTCTTTGATCTTTTCACATTTCCCTTGTTATCCGTAGCCATATTTTTGTACGGGTTAGAAAGAACGAACTTGTCCACAATAAAGTCACTTTCTTCCATTAACACCCGAAAAAGTCTGTTTTACAATGCAAAACGGTAGATTTATCACTTTGGTATGCATATCAATTTATAAATTGATAAATTTATAAGCATATAAATTAAAAGCAAACGACGAAACCTTACGTGACAAGGCACCTCTGTAGCCAGGTGGGAAGGAGTGGCAAGTGGCACACGCTTCTTGATTAGACCAGGGTTCGAGCCCGTGACAACCAAATACGGAGGATGCAGAAAGGTCAGGGAATAGCCACTGCATATCCCCGGAGCAATATGGCCTTTGTTGCTAATGCTACTAAAAACCAAACAAACAAACTTCCATGACAAGCGCATAACACATACTGAACAAGGATTAGCGAGGCACATCCATGCTTGCAATTTTTTCACCCCCCCCACCCACTGAGTGGCGTTTTGATCGGGAAAGATCATTTTAGCCATGCCCATGTTTTTTAATGGTGGAGAATATTCACGGCATTTTAAAATTCACATTTTTTTAGGTTTCATTTTATATTAAATCAGCAACTGCGAATAGCGGGGATTTACTGTAATTTATTTTCACGCTTACTATTTTACTCTACCGAATCAATGTTAGTAATAAACAGGATACACACGCCCACAACTTACTCTACGTAATCAATGTTTGGAAGAGGTTAGGCCAATAGCCTAATTACCTATTTGATTGTAGCCATTTTTTGAATAGTATGACTGCAACAATACAGGTATTTGTATTTTTGCAATCATACCAACATGATACTCTGTTATGCTTTGTCACAAATTACATATGCAGCACTACAAGATCTGCAAGAAATGACAGTATCCATGCATTCTTCAAACAGGCCTCTGAGGTTGGGTATGTTCATATTGTAGTTTTAAATGTTTTTCACCAACCTTATGTAGAAATAAAACACAAAGAAAACGAAAACTGGAATCTTGATAACTATGTATTTATAATAAGTTATATTTGTCTGTATTTACAATAAATTATATTAACTTTACAACTAAAATATATGAGTGTCTGCAATTCTGCCCAGACACAATAGGAGGGAGTATATGATGAGAGCCTTGTCGATCAATTCGGCCCTGGAAAGATTGTGCAAGGCTCAAGGGGTAGAATTTTTTTCAGCCTGGACTGTACTTGTTAACAGGAGAGATTGCTTCTACAGGGATGGGATACACTTAAATAGAAAGGGTGCAAGAATATTTGCTGATGCTATCGAGGCAGTGTTAGGTGGGTTGGAAAACTGCTAGCTTGGGGGGAGACAAAGACCAATAGATTGACAGTAGCCACTGGTAGAGGTGAAAGAGATTCTTGCACTGCTTCTATTAGAATGAGCAGAAGCCTGAAAAACAAGATGCATGGTATTTCAGAGACAGCTGGGAGCCATTGCGGTACAAGTAAACACATGGGTTGTGTTAGGGTAGCTAAGAATAGAAACAGGTGCAGGTATACTTGCGTGTACACCAATGCTAGGAGTTTAGTAAATAAATTTGATGAATTTGAGGTATTGCTCAAAACATCGAAGGCAGATATTGTTGGGATATCAGAGACGTGGTGTCACACAGAAATAAGGGATGCAGAACTGCAATTTGGGGAGTACGTCTACAGAAAGGATAGACAGGAGGGAGGGGTTATGCTATTAGTTAAGAAACACATAAAAACCAAGGAAGTGAAGCCAGTCGACATCGCTGGACAGTGCAGTGTGGAGTCAGTTTTGTGTGACATAAACATTGGGAGATCAAAATTGAGAGTAGGAGTATGCATAGGCCTAATGACTCTGATGAGTATAATAAGGAACTGTACAGGGAAATAGAGTGGGCCAGTAAATCAGAGTGTCTTATAATGGGAGATTTTAATTTCCCAGATATTGACTGGAATTTGGGGGCTGGTTACTCACACACTAGCAGGGCTTTTGTGGATTTATTGGATGATTGTTTTCTACATCAGCATGTTCGGGAGGCAACTAGAGGGAGTAATACTCTTGATTTGATTATCAGCAGTGATTCTTCATGCATTAAGAATCTGCAGATAAATGAACCACTAGGTGGCAGTGATCACAGTGTGCTGAAGTGGGATTTACTCAAAGAGGTAACTACCATTAGGGGTAAAGGGAAGGGTTATTGCTTCCGTAAAGGCGACTACGATGGACTGAGACAGCATTTAAATTCTATAGAGTGGGACCAACTGATGATGTTACCAACAGCAAATTCAAAATGGGAAGCATTCAAAGAACTTATCTTGGAAGCTACTAGGCTTTACATACCAATAAAGAAATATTGTTCAAGGTTTAGGCCAAAATGGATGTCAGATGAACTAATGAGGCATATGGCAGAGAAGAAAAATGCATGGGATACATACAAATTAACACATGACACAGAAGCCTATGATAGATACAAGTTGATATGCAACCAAGTTACAAAGGAGGTTAGGCAGGCGAAGGCAGATTATGAGAAATCCTTGGCAAGGGATGCAAAGAAAAACAGCAAAGAGTTCTTTACTTATGTAAACTCTAGAAGGAAGGGGATGAATCAGATTGGTCCACTTGATATTGATGGGTCAAGTGTTGATGATCCTGCTCAGGTAGCTAACAAACTAAATGAATATTTTGCATCGACATTCACACATGAGGAGTTATTCAGCGAGGGGAATGCCAGAGGTGTATTCAACTTTAGCAGTAAGCTACAGAATCATGAAATAACTGGGAGTAAAGTGGACGAGAAACTGTTGAAGATAAACACAAGAAAGGCACCCGGGGTGGATGGGATCTATCCAGTTATATTAAAGGAGGCAGCAAAGGAAGTAAGCAAACCCTTAGCCATAATTATGAGAGCTTCCTTGGACTCAGGGGAGGTACCCATAGACTGGAAATGTGCAAATGTGACTCCAATTCACAAAGGAGGATCAAAGGCTGATACAAGTAATTATAGACCTGTGAGCTTAACTTCTGTTTCAGGAAAATTAATGGAAGCACTGGTTAAAGAAGCACTGCAGGATCATCTAGACAAGACTTCAGTTATAGCTCAGACAGAGCATGGTTTTGTTAAGGGGAAGTCTTGCCTGACCAACTTGATTGCATACTATGATGCAGTCACAAAAGAACTGGATGCAGGGAATAACTTTGATATTATATACTTGGATCTTAGAAAGGCTTTTGATACTGTTGCACATGGAAGACTGCTACACAAATTGGAGCAGTGTGACATTGGAGGCAAATTGCTGCTATGGATAAAGGGGTGGTTGAGGGGGAGAAGGCAGAGAGTGGTAATCAACGGACACTGCTCATCGTGGACTGATGTTATTAGTGGAGTCCCTCAGGGCTCAGTGTTGGGTCCATTATTGTTTTCTGTATTTATAAATGATATTGATAATGGTATATCGGGCTTAATGTCCAAGTTTGCAGATGATACAAAGGTTGGCAGGGTTGTCAAGGACACTACTGACACTATGCTGCTGCAACAGGATCTGGAAAGGTTGAGCAGATGGGCTGAGAGGTGGCAAATGAAGTTTAACATTGACAAATGTAAAGTACTACACATGGGAAACAGCAACCCCAGAGCAACGTATCAACTCTGTGGTACTACACTGACAGTGGTAGAGAATGAAAGGGACTTGGGGGTGGTTGTGCAGGCAGATATGAAGTTCTCTGAGCAGTGCAGACGGGCGGCAAGAGTAGCTCATGGAGTATTGTCAATGATATACAGGAATTTTTCCAGCAGGGATAAGGAGGTGATTATTCCATTGTATAAGGCGATGGTCAGGCCACACCTAGAGTACTGTATACAGGTCTGGAGGCCTCATTTCAAGAAGGATGTAGAGCTGCTGGAACGAGTACAGAGAAGGGCAACAAGATTAGTGAATGGAACAAAGGGGTGCTCTTACGAAGAAAGGCTTAAGTTTTGCAAATTACAGTGTCTGGAGACTAGGCACCAGCGAGGTGATCTGATAGAGGTGTATAAAGCCTTGAAAGGTTTGAGCATGCTCAATGCTGATGGGATTCTTCCTCTAGCTCAGAATAATCACCTGAGAGGGCATAAATTGAAATTGAGGAAACACAGATGTAGGATAGACGTGCGGAAATTTGCCTTTAGCCAGCGGGTGGTTGGTTGGTGGAACAGACTTCCATCCCTTGTGGTGGAGGTTGATAGCCTAAATAAGTTTAAGGCTCAGCTGGACAGGTATTTTGAACGAACAGAGGGGTGAAGTGGAAGTGGGTTTTTTTTTTTTTTTTGGTTGATGCTGCATAAGCTTGCTTTCTTGCATCAAATGCCTCTACTAATGCTAATGCTAATGAAATATACATATAAAATATACATTAAAATATACTGGGTTAAGAACAATAAAATACATTAAAATATACTAAATTAAAATCGATAAAACCAAAGCTTTCGAAGGCTCCTGCCTTCTTCTTCTTCTTCAGCGGTAGTTTCTTTGTTCTGCGGTGCGTCTTTAAATACCAGCAGGTTCACGGTACTCATCACGTGTTTCATTCCCACGTGTTCTGTTCTCTTGTGTTACGGAATCGGAAGTGGCTCAAGAGTGGGTGATGTGGAACCGTTCATCCCTTCTGAGGATAGTAGCCTCAAAGAGGGGATGGATCCGCATTCTTCTATCTCTATTAATGTTCACTGTGGAATAGATCCGCAAACTCTCAAGCCACTTCCGGTCCCAGAACTTATTCGCCCGATCGGTGATGATAGCCTCGTCCGGGGAGATGTGGTGCTGCTTCTCCCAAAAATGCTCGGCCATGGCAGACTTACCATAGTCCGCACTTCTTATTGCCTTAGTGTGCTCCCCCAGACGGTCTTTGAGACGGCGTTTTGTTTCCCCTACATAACACTCCCCACAATCCGGGCATCTAATACTGTATACGACCCCACTTGTATTCTCTTTTTGAATGGGGTCCTTTACTCGTGACACGATTGTGTGCAGCCTCCGCCCCGGAAGCTGCACACAACGCGCCCATGAGATGTTGTCTTATGTTCTTTGACCCGCAGTAAAATCTTTTTTTTTTTTATGACTGGCAATCCACAATTTTTTTTTTTTGCTAATTTGAATGAAAGCCCTACAAATGCCTATTCTGCAAATTCTTTCTAAAACTGTTATGATACATATTTAACATGTTTATGATACATATAAAAAGAACACACTTTTATATAATGTCATTGATCACATGAGCTAAAGCAAATATAGTTGACAATTTTTCCAAATGTAATGTTACTGTAATATTTCCAGTGAAAAATATTTCTGTATTTAAAATCTGAAAAACTGATCAAATTAATGAAATAAACAGTGTTTCTGGCATAATTTGCATTACATGCACAATATGTACTTGCATACAATCTGATGTCTATTAATAACAAAGCAGATCTTAGGAAACTACTAGTTTTCCCCATTTTAACATGTTTATTAATGAAAAAACAAAGGACAACTTACTTCTTCTGGAAGCACAGTTAACAGCTCCAATAAAACATTCATAACTTGATCAGACTGAAAAGATACAACAAGAACAATAAAATCTAAAATATACCAAACTGTTATATTTTACGCAACTAATCAATTATCATTTTGATTTCTAAATTAATTATCTTTATTATGAACTGATAAAAAGAATTTGTATGTGCTAAGGAAAAATTTTTGTTACTTTACTAATTTGTAGATTGTGTATAGGATCTAAGTCTATAAGTAAATCCTGTTTGCATTTGCACCTATGTTAAAAAAAAAAAAAAAAAAAAAAAAAAAAAACGAACAAATTGCACATACCTTAATCTTACACACAGGCAGAAACACACGTTTCTGCCTGTGTGTAAGAGTCTATGACAACTTATTAACTAGCAGTCTTCCTACAGAGAGTAACATTGTAGATGGTGTGCTCAACAAAGATGGTAAAGACAATGATTGGGATGATGATGATATGATGATAACTGAAAACGAATCAAAATCAGTGCCGACAATCCCACAAGCTCAAGGTGACACACATTTGTTTTGAAGGAACTGAGGCAAATAATAATGAGACTTTTAATGTGTTGAGTGTTTTAAGGGGAAACTTAAAGAAATATCAAAGTGAAATCTTTAAAACAAACATCACTTTTAAGATTCATAAATAAAGACTAATTGAAACAGTGTTTAGTATTAAGTGTATGGTTTTAAAATTATAGACAAATAAATTGTGTTTAATATTAAGTGTACTATAGTTTATACAAGCATATTAATACAAATAATATGTAGGTATATACATTACTTATATTATTTTTTTTCTCTTTAATATTTCTTTTGTTTTTTGAATAAGTCTTTTTATCAAGTTATTGAGAATTTAAAAAAAATAGGAGGTAGATTTAACTCAATACTGATAAAAAGTTTTCATTGTTTAACGGGCCCAGGGGTTCCCCCTCTCTGCTATCACTGATATAGCGAGTAACAGTTATCACGAGAGAAATTGTCGGTCCCTTGATGCTCGTTATAATCAATTTAGACTGTATTTTTCAATCATACATGAGTTGAGTTTTATACTGCCATATGCTCTACAGCATTATGGAATATTAATGCTATTTTCACTTAATTTTCCACCACCAAAAGCAATTTTTTTTTTTTTTTTGGAAATAAATTAAATTTTAATTAGGATTTTAGCAAGCTTTGAATACCATACAAAATAGCGTTATTTACTTCTCACGGAATAAAAATGAACTTAATAATATATATATTAATTGAATTTTGCAATAATTGAATATGCTGTATAGAACAAAGGCTATCTTTTAGCAAGGAAACAATATGTGCTTTGTATAAAAATAATTTTGTATAAGCAGAGTTTGTATTAACAAGGTTCTGTTATAGAACTGATTGTGTATCAAACGAGCTGCATATAGACAGACAGGCAGTTAGATTTTAATTACAAATTTTGAAGATGTGTTAGAAATAATTTGTTTGTTGGTCATGATGTTTTATTATTGAGAACAGTAAAATAAAATGACATTTGGTTTTTCGGGTTTTTCCAATGAACCTAGGAATTAAACAGGATCCGGGGCCAAAACAGTTTGTGTGACACTGGTCTACAATAACAATATAGGAACTTAGCACTGGTCTCCCATATGCAAAAGGACTGAAGTGTGCATTCCATTGCAAACCAGCAAATTCTGTATGGACTCATTGATTTAAAATGCAAGTTAGTTACATCCACTCATGGATGTAACTACTCTCCCACTTCAGCAGTTAGTTACATCCACTCATGGATGTAACTAACTGCTGAAGTGGGAGAGTAATATCTTTCCCCCATCCGAAACAACTAGTTATTAACCTCCTCTGTGTATGGTAAGCAAGTCATACATGCAGACTTGCTTAGAATGCTTGCAATTTAATTTCTATTTCTTGAAGCAATTTGATATGGTTGTCGAAGTAACGTTTTTTCATGTATCATTCAATAAATTTATACCATTCAATACTGACGTAGACTAAGTTTCTGGTCTCTTTGACTGATCTGATGTAGAACTAGAAATCTTTTATAAAATCCTTTCAAACTGTTATTACACCTATGTCTATTGGTCGTAAAATTGATGTCACACTGGGAGGCAGAAACACTAGCTTAACATTGGACAAACTTTGAATCTGGGGATGTGCAGGACATTTATCAAAAATATATCCGAAGTCATCCAAGCTTTCTTGTTTGCAGTGTAATCTAGGGCATTACACTTTCCTTACGTTTTTGAAACACCGAGGTTTTAATGATTTTTTCTAATAACAAAGTTTTTTTATCAGTTTCTGTCATATTTGCGTGTACGAGCACTGTCATCAAGTGAGCTTTTGATTCTTTTCCCCACCAACAGATTTTTCCCCTTTGAATTTAAATGCATTATCAGGTGTCAAATTATAAAAAAGTCCCGTTTTGTCAGCATTGTTGTTGTAGTAGTAATAGAAGCATGTGATGCAAGAAAGTAAGCATATGAGCTAATGTAGTGTCGGCAAACAAAAAAAAAAAAAAAAAAAAAAATTTTCACACACCCATTCCCTCTAAAAATAAATGTCCAGCTCCTCCTTGAATCTATTTACGCTATCAACTCCCACAATGACAGATGGAAGTTTGTTCAGGCAATTAACCACCCACTGGCTAAAGGCAAATTTCTGCACATCTATTCTATAACCGTCTTTCCTCAATTTGAATTTGTACCCCCACCCCCGCAGGTTCATAATCTGAGCAAGCAGAAGAATCCCATAGATTTCAGCATGCTCAACCCATTCAAGGCCTTATATGCTTCAATCATATCACCTCGCAGGTGCCTACTCTTCAGGTGCTGCGATTTGTTGAACTTAAGCCTTTCTTGGTAAGAGCACCCCTTTGTTCCCCTCACCAATCTTGTTGCCCTTCTTTGTACTTGTTCTAGCAACTCTACATCCTTCCTAAAATGAGGCCTCCAGATCTGAATGCAGTACTCAAGGCCTGACCATCACTTTATACAAGGAGACAAACAGCTACTTTTCCCTGCTAGCAAAATTCCTGTATATCATTGAGCCTACGACTAGCTCGGATAACTTGTCTGCATTGCTCAGAAAACTTCATATCTGACTGTACAATCACTTCCAGGTATTTTTCATTTTCTACCACCCTAAGTGTAGTACCAGACAGTCGGTAAGTTCCTCTAGGGTTACTTCTACCCATATGCAGTACTTCGCATTTGTCAATGTTAAACTTCAGTTGCCACTTCTCAGCCCATCTGCCCAAATTTTCTAGATCCTGTTGCAGTAGTATAACCATTGTAGATGTCTTCGTCATTGAAATCTTTTCTGATTTCTGACCAAACATGGTCAATACATTCATTTGCCATTATTGGATCTGCAGATAGTTTCTCCACTTATTTTTGCATAATTATATTGGTTTTTAAATCGATCCAGCCAGACACTGTTACACACAAAATCGTCGAGTCCAAGTTGTTTAGTAAATTTTTCCACTTGAGCCTTCAAGATTGGACCATCTACTGAAAATCCAGCACTTATTTGTGTGGTGAACCATTGAAGCAATGCTTCAATGTTTGTAACCTCACACTTTCTAAATTTTTATTTATTTATTTTTTCCAGTTATCAGCATAGGCATATGATGCAAGAAACAAGCTTATGCAGTATCAGCCAAAAAAAAAAGCACCCATTTCACCCATCTGTTTGATCCAAATACCTGTCCAGCTCAGCCTCAAATTTATTTAAGCTATAACTTCCATAACAAAGGATGGAAGTCTGTTCCAACAACCTGCTGGCTAAAGGCAAACTTCCGCACATCTATCCTACATCTATCTTTCTTCAATTTGAATTTATGTCCTCTCAGGTGATTATTCTGAGCAAGAGGAAGAATCCCATCAGAATTGAACATGCGCAAACCATTCAAGGCTTTATACACCTCAATCAGATCACCTCGCAGGTGCCTAGTCCCCAGACACTGCAATTTTCAAAACTTAAGCCTTTCTTCGTAAGAGCAACCCTTTGTTCCATTCACTAATCTTGTTGCCCTTCTCTGTACTCGTTCCAACAGCTCTACATCCTTCTTAAAACGAGGCCTCCAGACCTGTATGCAGTTCTCAAGGTGTGGCCTGACTCCCCTGTGTGATTATCCCCTTGTAGAATGCAATTATACAAGGGGATAATCACCTCCTTATTCCTGCTAGAAAATTTCCTGTATATCATTGACAAGACACCATCAGCTGCTCTTGCAGACCATCTGCAGTGGTCAGAAAACTCCATACTGCCTGCACAATTACCCGCAAGTCCTTTTTGTTCTCTACCACTGTCAGTGTAGTACCACAGAGTTGATACGTTATTCTGGGGTTAGTGTTTCACGTAAGTAGTACTTTACATTTGTCAATTTTAAATTTCATTAGCCAGCTCCCAGCCCATCTGCTCAACTTTTCTAGATCCTGTTGCAGTAGTGTACTGTCAGTGTCCTTAACAACCCTGCCAATCTTCGTATCGTCGGTGAACCTGGACATTAAGTTTGATATACCATCATCAATATCATTTATAAATAAAGAAAACAATGAACCCAAAACTGAACCCTGAGAGACTCCACTAATAATATTAGCCCACGATGAGCAGTGTCCATTGATTACCACTGTCTTCTCCCACTCGACCATCCCTTTATCCGTAGCAGCAATTTGCCTCCAATGCCACACTGCTCCAATTTGTACAGCAGTCTTCCATGTGCAACAGTAATGTTTTTTTCCAGTGCTGATATGTATTTATTCTTCCACAATGTCGATACACTTAGGACAAAGAAAACTTTTTACACACTTCAGCACTCTTTGCACCACATTCCAACTCCCAAATAATTGACTTTTTTGTGAATCGAGAGACTTTCTTTAATTAGTAGACATGTTTCCAAAGGAAGGAAGAAAGGAAGGAAGGGTTCTTTTCTAACTGATTTTACTTTAAAATGATAAAGTGATCTGCATACAAAGTTCTTAGAAGCCCGAATAAAGGGTTATGATGTTTTTAAAAATCTTAGAAGTCCCGAAATAAATTTCATTTCAGCAAATACAAAATGACCTGTAAACAGTGTAATGAATGCACTATTGTATAGCCCCATCCACAGAAGGACAAGGTCATAAATTGCCCACTAATCTGATGCAGGTGGTCATAAAGCTGTTTCCCTTTTCATTTTCGTCTATTCCAAAAATTGAGTTTTTTCGACTACCCGAGCAATTGAGAATGTTTTTCATAGTGTTTCAAAATTTGTTCGGTATATCCGTGTAGTATGCTCATTATAACAGCGAGCGACTGTATGGGAATATGTGTAAATTAAAATCATTATGGCTTTTTGCTCCTTATAGCCATGATTTCGCTATTTCCATGCTCGTTATAACCAAGTTCGACTGTATTCAAAGCAAACTTTTTTTTTAAAGTAGTTAACCAACTTCCATGTTATTATGAAACCAACAGAAGTTGCTTGGCCTACAAGTTAAATTTTTCAGGTCCTTGAGGTTGTCACAGACATTCTCTCAGATATGCCAGACAAGCTGTTCTTGCCACCTGGGAGTCTAAAACGCTGATGGAACTGATATTCGGGTGACACTCAAGTCAAGTGGACCCAATTTCGGCGAAGTCCGGACGGTCTGTGACAGCCAAATCCTCTGCTTGCACCTTCACGATGGTGGGACTTTTAGTAATCCTGGGTATAACCTTCATACACAAGTACATGGTGGGTGACCACCCAGGTGTGAACCAACGTAAGCAGGGGATGAGGTGTGGCGCCCACACCACATGGAGGAACGCCGCCCCTCTATGTTACCAGGCAGTACTAGGTGGTAGATGACTCTCATCAACCGTTGAAATACCACCACTTTGCTTATTGGAGGCTTGAAGTGGTGGAACCCATGTTTAGTCTCTAGAGCTAAGTTCCGGCCAACCCTTTCCTATCTCTTCCATCATGCAGTATGATTGATGATTTTTGAGGTTATGATGAATGTCGTGGTGAGATCCAATATTTCTTACATTTCGAGGGTACAGCTCTAAAACGGTGTTCGCAGGCCGGCCGCTAGATAGTACACCGGACCAAACCTATTGGTAACTCTCTAGGAGGCTTCCGGATCAGCTAGTGTATAATCTTGCTACCTCTACTCTGCCAGATAGTGACTGGAGGGAGTCCGAGTAGTGTGTATGCGTGGAGCATTGTCGAGGCCACGTTATGTCAAGGATCTGGGTATATTCTTACCACATGTACGCCATATCCAAAAATTTCATTACTTCATACAGCATGTCCCACCCACTTTTTCTTACTATTGAATACACCATGAATTGTCAAAATAATAGAGCAAGCTTATCTGCGAAAAGATCTAAACCTCCCAAGGACTTCCTAATTCATTTCACAAATATACGTGGTCTCAATTCCAATCTCAACGATGTCCATTTCCACTTGCAGTCTTCCAAACCCCATGTACTTTTTCTGACTGAATCTCAGTTATCAGTAGATTCAACTACTGCTCATCTCAGATGTCCAAATTATTTCTGTATGATTCCTTTCGCCTCAAAGGTGGTACTTGTGCATATGTCCTTTCTGATATTCCCTGTCAGAGACTTGGCAATTTGGAATCTCCTCTCTTTGATCTTCTCTGGCTTAAAATCTCTCTACCTCATTGTGTAAAATTCATCTGTTGTCTCTACCGTTCTCCCAACTCCACTAATCACTTGGAGCTCTTTGACTTCCTCTCTTTGCAACTTGACTTTCTCCAGTCCAACTTTCCTAACAGTGAGGTAATTTTCCTTGGTGATTTTAACGTTTTCTAGTCACACCGACCCAGCAGGTCGAGATGCTGAGGCTTTTGCAATTACTAATGACCTAGCACAGATTGTTCATTTACCTACAAGAATACCAGACAATCCTAATCATACAGCCAATACGCTTGATCTTTTTCTCACAAACAACCCTTCTAAGTACAAGGTTGAAGTGAGAGGTCCTTTAGGCACTTCAGATCACAACTTGGTGATTGTCTCTTCTGCAATGGAACCTTTATCTCATGGCTATTCCCAACCTCATATTGTTTGGCATTACAAGAATGCAAAATGGGATGACCTGCGAGACTTCTTTTCTTCTTTTCCTTGGTCTGATTACTGTTTCAAAACTTCTGATGTCAACGTTTGCTCAGATCGTGTCAGTGAAATTATTCTTGCAGGAATGGAATCCTTTATCCCACACTCCACTTTAAAATCTCGTCCTTTATCTAAACCTTGGTTTTCCCATAAATGTGCTAAGGCTGTCCAAGAGAAGAACGTTGCATATCGTAATTGGCTTTTTATAATTCTTCAGTTTCATTTTATGCCTACATCAAAGCTCGCAACAATTGTAAAGCAGTTATTAATCAGTCCAAACTAGAGTTTGAACAGGCTAAGAGTAGAAAACTTGCTTCTTGCCCTAATGGTAGCCGAGCATTCTGGTCTCTTGCCAAAGCTATTGGCCGCAACTTTTGCCCATCTCTGCTCCCACCTCTGTCCAAACCAGATGGTTCTGTTGTCACTTCAGCCAAGGATAAAGCTGACCTGCTAGCATCCCATTTTTCTTCCAGCTCATGTATTAATGACCTTGGTAAAACACCTCCCACCATTCCTAACACGCTCCATTCAATGCCTCCTGTGGTCTTCCGTCAAAAGGATATGAGAAGGATTTTGATGAATCTTGATGCTACGAAAGCTCCAGGTCCTGATGGTATTTCTCCACTTGTTCTCAAAACCTGTGCTCCTGAACTTACTCCTATTCTTTGCCGCCTTTTTTCACTTTCTTATTCCAAAGGTGTTTTTCCTTCTGCTTGGAAATTTGCTCATATCCAGCCAGTTCCTAAAAAGGGTGAGAAATCCCTCCCATCCAATTACCGTCCCATTGCAATTACTTCTACTCTTTCTAAAGTAATGGAGAAATCAATTAACCGCCAACTTTTAAACTACCTAGAAACCTTCCATCTGATCAACGATCGCCAGCATGGATTCTGTCAGTGTCGATCCACTGGTGATATTCTGGTTTATGTTACCCATTTATGGACTAATTCAATGGAAAGGTTCGGTGAAACACAAGTAGTTGCTCTTGACATCTCAAAGGCTTTTGATCGTGTTTGGCATAAAGGTCTTCTAAACAAGCTTCCATCTTATGGTTTGCCAACTGGTTTTAGTAATTGGTTATCCAGTTTTCTCTCTGATCGCTCACTGAGGGTGATGGTAGATGGCTCTCTGTCTTCTAACTTCTCCACTAATGCCGGTGTCCCCCAAGGTTCAGTTCTTTCCCCCACTCTTTTCCTCTTGTATATCAATGACCTTCTTCCATTGACTGGAAATCCTATCCATAGTTTTGCCGATGATAGCACATTGCATTCAACTTTCCATTTTGAGAAACCTTGTCCAGCTCAATCAGCTTCAAGTTCTCGAAAATCTGCTGCCAATTCCTTAAATGCCGATCTTCAGGTAATTCTCCAGTGGGGCAAAGACAACTTAGTTGATTTCAACCCTTCTAAATCTCAATCTTGTCTTATATCTCGCAAAAAGGATTCTTCTGCTCCTATGCTAATCTTTAGTGACACTCCGATTTCTAGGCAAAATGATATATCTCTTTTGGGGATTACCCTGACTTCTAATCTCTCTTGGCACAAGCACATTACAAATATTGCTTCCTCTGCATCTAAAAAACTTGGTTTTCTCTTTCGCTCTCGCCGTTACTTTTCTTCCAAACAGCTGCTCACTCTGTATAAATCGCAAATCCGCCCTGCCATGGAATATTGTTCCCACATCTGGGGTGGTGCCCCCAAAACCTCTCTCAGGCTTCTTGATTCCATTCAGAAGAGGGCAGTTAGGTTAATTAATGATTCATCTCTAACAGAGTCTCTCCACTCGCTTTCTCATAGACGCACTGTTTCTGCTGCATGCCTCTTCTACAGATACTTCCATGGGCACTGTTCTTCTAAATTGGCTTCTATAATTCCTGCTCTCTCTTTCAAAACAGTCAGAACACGTGCTGCCACCAGCCAACATCCATTTACTGTCCAACTTCAAACCCACAGAACCAACTTTTCATCTTCCTCATTTATTCATTCAACTGCCGTTTTCTGGAACAACCTTCCTTCATACGTATTTCCTGAAAATTACAATCTACAGAAGTTCAAGTCCAATATCAACAAATATCTTCTTTCGTCTTCTCAACCTCCAACCCAAGCACGGTACTAAGTACTATAGGTTCTAATACCTCTTGTGTTTGGGGTTCTCATAAAAAAAAAAAAAAAAAGGAATATTTTTATGATTGTAGATCATCGTACAGCATGTTCTGCTGAGACACTAAAAATAAAGATGTTCATCGACTTATGTGTCTCAGTCTCAAGAGAGCATTAATGCCTTCCTGATTAGGTACTTGCTCTTCAAAGTAGAGAGGAAACAATCCGCAACCAGAGTGGAATGTCTTAAAAAAACATAATTTGTGATATTATTTCGTAGAACAGTTTTGCATCAATGGCTTTGTTGAAAATTTCACTGAAAAACATGATTCAGCAAATAAATATGACAG
The DNA here is from genome assembly GCF_048544385.1 of Mastigoproctus giganteus. Taxonomy (NCBI): domain Eukaryota; kingdom Metazoa; phylum Arthropoda; class Arachnida; order Uropygi; family Thelyphonidae; genus Mastigoproctus; species Mastigoproctus giganteus. The sequence continues at coordinate 39,761,344 of NC_143584.1, read as the reverse complement.
GATGGGTTCTGGAAGGAATGGGCCTTTGATGGAACACTGACTTTTTGGAGAATTTGGGGAGTTTAGCTACTACAACTACACTAATGCCATTGAAGTTGTAGTTAAGTCTGCTGTATCAAAAAAACATATCTAGAATGCTTTGTTTCTTACTATCCAGGCCTAATTTGTAAATAATCTTTCCACTTGATGTGGGCCCTCGTTCTCATCAAAACTGCAGATATATAACATCACACAGTGTTCATGGCTTCTACTGATTTCAACAGGGTTAGAATTGGTTCAAGCTCTTGTTCTTCGCCATTATCCTCTTTGTCATCTCTTTCTGCTTGGTGCTGCTCCATTTCTCATAGTATAATTTATATATTAAAAAAAAAAAAAAAAAATCATGTAGTGACAAAGGCTGGGGCACAATGATGCTGTTTTCACACATAAAATTGTTGAAATAAACATTGTTCCCAGCGGTATACTGCCAATCATCTGATTTTATCGTTTGGTTGTCCGTATCTGTTATAGGGAACCCATCGTAAAGCATATAATGAAAGTCCACTTTGATGAAATAGTTCCTTGTGGTGTTTGCATTGACAAAATTCCATGCAGATTTTATGAAATGCGGCATATCTAACACCGAAATTTTTTTTCTAAGTGGTGCATTTTTTCCAGCTTCTTTTGTACGCATCTCTTTCTATAATTTTGCTTCACACAACAAATTATACTTTGTTCAAAGGATTGAAGATGTCTTATAATTGGATAAGATGAATACCACCTTTACAAAATGCAGATATGAGAGGTCAGAGGGACAGGCCATAATGTATTCTACAAAGAGCAAAATTTTTCCCTTCTTTGACTTCATTTTGGCATCTAATGCTTATAAAAAAAAAGATTCAAAAAAATGGCCTTAATGTTTGAGTAATAAATTAAGGAAAGGAACTTTCATTCTTAAAACATCACTGATGTTTTGCTTTTCCTATTTAAAATAGCACAAGCGTTGCCGTTTCTCTTGAATATTGAGTAAACCTTTCCTTGCTCACTTTACCCACACTGCTCTTCTTACCTTTGAGCTGCAGTGTTTTAACAGGTAAACTGTGGAAAAACAGACCCATCTCTTCTACATTGAAAACATTTTTAGGGTGGTATTCTTCACAACTGGCCAGCAGATTGTTTTTCCACATATCCACTGTCTCTGAATTCATTTTATCATTCATCACGTGTTTTCAGTTGTGACTTACTCCATCTTTGAACATGGTTTTAATTTTCTTCCATTTGGATGTTATCATTGTGTGTGGATGGAGGAATGTACAGCATCCGCACAATATCCATATGCTTCATTTGTGAGGATTATAGTTCATTTACCAATGCCAAAAAACTGACAAATGTATAACTGTCAGTTTTTTGGCATTGGCAATTTGTCTTACTAAGAATTGCTTCTTCTCCATTAAGAAAACAGCATATCTAAACACAGACAACCACTTCTATATGCATGACAGAGATCACACAGAACCACAAGAAAAGAATCTGGCAACTGGTTTAGAACAGACAGTTGAGATCACAGACCACAGTCTCTACCTTTAGTGCATTCGTTTGAAAAAGGAACCTTAGCATTCCAGACTTATTGCCAGTAGCTTGGCACCTGCTGGATGCTTTGGTGTGACTGCCGAGAATCTATGCTCAGAGGCTTGTTGGCGTGACTTCCAAGAAACTTGGTTCATGGGTTTTAGCAAGAGGACATGATTAACCTATAAGCAAAATGGTCAGTTTAAACTGAAATTCAATACCGGAGGAAATCTAATCATCCTAAGCAGGAATCATAAGAGCAATCTCTTTACAAAGAGATTGCTCTTACACCAGATATATTGTACATATAGTTAATAGGGATGGGACCGGGAATACTTCTTCATTTTTGTGAAGAAATCAGGCGCCAACTCAGTGTGGTTATGGGTCTATACAAGAGCTTGAAGGACAGTGTGAAAGGCCTCTAAGGATGTAAATTGAGGGACCCAGCAAGCTCTCAGCTGCCCACACCAATGCCACAGCATTGATGTGGGCAGCTGAGAGCTTGAACTTCCACACCAAATTCAAGTGAGAGCTTGCACTTGAACATCATGCAACACTGCTGCAACCCCCCCCCCAAGGAGAATGCACTGGTCGCAGAGGAACTAGTTGTTGACGGTGACTAATGTCTGAGAAACGGGGAACATATTGTATTGTGCAAAAAAACATAGATGGAACAGGGCAAAGGATGATGTTGATGTAGAGCAGATATCATCTGCTAAGGACACAAAAGATATTGTTTTACATATTGGCACTAATGATAATAAGAGTAAGCGAGTGGCAAAATTACTTAAAAGCACAGGTCAATGTTGAAAAAAAGCCATGAATTAGAGTTTAATTTGAAAGTGTCTGCAATTCTGCCCAGACACGACAGGAGGGAATATATGACGAGAGACTTGTCAATCAATTCACCCCTGGAGAGATTGTGCAAGGCTGAAGGGGTAGAATTTTTCTCAGCCTGGTCTGTGCTTGTTAACAGGAGAGTCTGCTTCTACAGGGATGGGATACATGAAATGGATAGGGTGCAAGAATATTTGCTGATGAATTAACAGTAGCCGCTGGCAGAGATGAAAGTGACTCTTGTACTGCTTCTATTGGAATGAGCAGCAGGCTGGAAAACAAGGTGCAGGAGATTTCATAGACTGCTGGGAGTCATTGTGGAACAAGTAAATACATGGGCTGTGTTAGGTAGCTAAGAATAGGAACAGCTGCATGTATACTTGCGTGTACAACAATGGTAGGGGTTTGGTAAATAAATTTGATGAATTTGAGGTGTTGGTCAAAACAAAGACAGATACTGTTGGGATATCAGAGAAGTGGTGTCACACAGATATAAGGAATTCGAAATGGAATTTGGGGAGTACAATGTGTACAGGTAGGATAAATAGGATAGGAAATGAGGAAGGGTTATACTATTAGATAAGTAACACATAAAATTTAAGGAAGTACAGCCAGTCGACATGGCTGGACAGTGCAGTGTCGAGTCAGTTTGGTGTGACATAAGCATTGGGAAAGCAAAATTGAGATTAGCAGTATGTTATAGGTCTAATGACTCCGATGAGTATAATAAACAACAGTACAAAGAAATAGAGTGAGCCAGTAAATCAGATTGTCTTATAATGGGGGGGATTTTAATTTCCCAGGTATTGACTGGAATTTGTGGGTTGGTCACTCACACACTAGCAAGGCTTTTGTGGATTTATTGGATGATTGCTTTCTACAGCAGTATGTTTGGGAAGCAACTAGATGGAGTAATACTCTTGATCTGATTAACAGTAGTGATTCTTCATGCATTAAGAATCTGCAGATAAAGGAACCACTAGGTGGCAGTGATCACAGTGTGCTGAAGTGGGATTTATTCAAAGAGGTAACTACCATCAAGGGTAAAGGGAAGGGTTTTTGTTTTCGTAAAGATGACTATGGTGGTCTGAGACAGTATTTAAATTCTATACGGTGGGACCAACTGATTATGTTACCAACAGTAAATTCAAAATGGGAAGCAATCAAAGAATTAATCTTGGAATGCTACAAGACTTTTCATACAAACTAAGAAATATTGTTCAAGGTTTAGGCCTAAATGAACGTAGTAGTAGTAGTAGTGGCACTTGATGCAAGAAAGCAAGTGTAGGAGCTTATGCAGCATCAGCCAAAAAAAAAAAAAAAAAAAAACACACCATACCCTCCAATTGCCTGTCCAGTTCCTCCTTAAATTTATTTAACCTATCAACTTCCACAACGACAGATGGAAGTTTGTTCCAGCAATTAACCACCCGCTGGCTAAAGGCAAATTTCCGCACATCTATTCTACATCTATCCTTTCTTAATTTGAACTTATGTCCCCGTAGGTTCGTATTCTGAACAAGTGGGAGGATCCCATCAGAATTCAGCGTGCTCAACCCATTCAAGGCCTTATAGACCTCAATCAGATCACCGCGCAGGTGCCTAGTCTCCAGCCACTGCAATTTGCAGAACTTAAGCCTCTCTTGGTAAGAGGATCCCTTCATTCCCCTCACCAATCGTGATGCTCTTCTCTGTACACGCTCAAGCAAATCTACATCCTTCCTAAAATGAGGCCTCCAGACCTGTACGCAGTACTCAAGGCGTGGCCTGACCATTGCCTTATATAGAGGGACAATCACCTCCTTTTCCCTGCTAGCAAAATTCCTATATATCATTGACAAAACCCCATGACCTGCCCTAGCAGCCTGTCTACATTGCTCAGAAAACTTCATATCTGACTGCACAATTACTCCCAGGTCTTTTTCATTTTCTACCACCTTAAGTGTAGTACCACACAGTTGGTACGTTTCTCTGGGGTTACTTCTACCCATATGCAGTACTTTGCATTTGTCAAGGTTAAACTTCAGTTGCCACTTCTTAGCCCATCTGCGCAAATTATCGAGATCCTGTTGCAGTAGCACACTGCCATTACTGTCATTAACAACCCTGCCAACCTTCGTGTCATCTGCAAACTTCGACATTAAGCCTGATATACCTTCATCAATATCATTGATAAATATACAAAACAACAGTGGACCCAACACCGAACCCTGTGGGACTCCACTAATAACATTAGTCCACGAAGAGCAGCACCCATTGATTACCACCCTCTGTCTTCTCCCACTTAACCATCCTTTTATCCATTGTAGCAACTTACCCTTAATACCATTCTGCTCCAATTTGTACAGTAGGCTTCCATGCGCAACAGTGTCAAAAGCTTTCCTGAAATCCAAGTATATGATGTCAAAATTATTTTTTGCATCCAGTTCCTTTGTGACTACATCATAATAACCAATCAAATTTGTCAGACAAGACTTTCCCTTAACAAACCCATGCTGTGTCTGAATTATTGCTGCAGTCTTGTCTAGATGATCCTGCAATGCATCTTTAACCAGTGACTCCATTATTTTACCCGGAACAGAAGTTAAACTAACTGGTCTGTAATTATTCGTGTCACCCTTCGAACCTCCTTTGCGAATTGGGGATACAGATGTCAGATGAACTAATGAGAAATGTGGCAGAGAAGAAAAGTGGATGGAATACATATAAATTAATGGGTGACAAGGAAGCCTATGATATATATAAGCTGGTCTGTAACCAACTCACAAAGGAGGTTAGGCAGGCAAAGGCAGATTATGAGAAATCTTAAGCAAAGGATGCTAAGAAAAGCAGCAAAGAGTTCTTTACTTATGTAAACAGTAGAAGGAAGGGGATGAATCAGATTGGTCCACTTGATATCGATGATTCAACTGTTAATGATCCTGCTTAGGTAGGTGGATTAATGTTATTAGTGGGGTCCCTCACTGTTCAGTGTTGGGACCATTGTTGTTTTTTGTATTTATTAATGATGGTATATCAGACTTAGAATGTCCAAGTTTGCAGACGACAAGAAAGTCGGCAGGGTTGTTAATGACACTAATGACAGTACGCTGCTGCAACAGGATCTAGAAAAGTTGAGCAGATAGGCTGAGAGGTGGTAACTGAAGTTTAACATTGACAAATGTGAAGTACTGCATATGGGAAGCTGTGTGGTACTACACTGACAGTGGTAGAGAATGAAAAGGACGTGGGGTAATTGTGCAGGCAGATATGAAGTTTTCTGAGCAGTGCAGATTGTCTGCAAGAGTAGCTTATCATGTCTTGTCAATGATATACAGGAATTTTTCTAGCAGGGATAAAGAAGTGATTATTCCCATAAGACAATGGTCAGGACACACCTTGAGTACTGTATACAGGTCTGGATTTAAGAAGGATTTAGAGCTGCTGGAGGGAGTGCAGAGAATGGCAACAAAATTACTGAATGGAAGAGTTTCTCTTACGAAGAAAGGCTTAAGTTTCCTGCGAGGTGATTTGATTGAGGTGTATAAAACCGTGAATGGTTTTAGTATGCTCAATGCTGATGGAATTCTTCCTCTTGTTCAAAATAATAGCCTGAGAGAGCATAAATTCAAATTGAGGAAAGACAGTTGTAGGATATGTGCAGAAGTTTGCCTTTATCCAGTGGGTGGTTGATTGCTGGAACAAACTTCCACCTGTCATTGTAGAAGTTGATAGCTTAAATAGATTCAAGGCAGAACTAGACTAGATAAACACTTGGAGCGAGTGGATGGTTGAAATGAGAAGGGTTTTTTTTTTTTTGTTTTAATTGGCTGATGCTATATAATCTTGCATCATGTGTCTTTACTAATGCTAATATCATACTGTAGGTGTTTATTAGATTACACTGTGTATAATTTAATTTCAACTATATATTTTGTGTTTTATTTTTAATTATACTTTATATTTTCTTTTCTCATGGCCTCTCTTATAAATAGAGGAAAATCTAAACAAAATATTATTCTTATTATTGTTAGCCCAAGCTTAAGTTAATATTAATAAATATATACCATTGAAAATGATACATTTTACACTTTTGGCAGAGCTCATTATTTCAAACTTCAAGATAACCAAACTCAAAAATTTGGTTCTTTGAACTTTGTATTAATGATAATCTACTATAGACGGGCTTCCAGAATGCTTGAGGAAAAGAAAACCCTTTGCATCTTTTTTTGCCAATTAACTCATTTGAGGTGCACACGAGCAGAGATTGGTCCTCCTACCACAGACTTATCTGTGGCCACAATGGGTCTGGACCACAGTTTCTGTGACACTCGTGTAGACCTTCCTATGAGAAAGAAAAATATCTTGTTTTTTTTCAAAATAGCTAGTACAGCAGGCCCTTGTTATAATGCGGTTCGCTTTATGCTGATTCACTATAATGCTATTCTTATATTATAACCCATATCTGACTATAATGCTCTCACAAATCACTATAACACTCTTTTACAGATTGAATTTTTGGCATATTTAACAAAAGTTTCATTTGATGCAGTCGATAACATGAAAATGAATAGCAAAACAGAATTTAAAATGTTTCCCACGCCGACTTGAGAAATTTTCTCACAGGCTAATTTAATTGCAGTACAGTGACTTGTTACGTAGTTCCGAGATCAACATTTTTAAAAAATGATCAAGTATAACTGTATTGTAATATTTGCATTATATGCATTTATCCGAAGTTTAGTCGTCACTCAGTACAGTGTTTGACATCATGCGTAACGGAATGTTTAATCGAACATTGAATCATAATTAATGGAACCAACGCAGTTACATTTTTGAAGAGTTAATAATGGCAGATAAGAATGAAAAAGCAACAAGGTCTGGATGCAGTACGAAGACTATAAATGTAAGAAAAGGACTGAATTTGAAAATTAAATTAGATGTTTTGAAGTGAATTGATTCCGGTCAATGAGCGGATGTGTGCCATAATTTAGGACTGGCAAGTTTAACTGTAAAAACAATTATAAAAAATAAAGAATTAATTTTAGCATCGGGAAAGACAGCTGTTCCACTGCAAGCAACTAGGGCTAGGCCAGCTATTAGGATTGAAATGGAGAGACTAACAAATTTTATTGAAGATAATATCCAATGCAGAATTCAATTAAGTTGAATATTATAAAAAAAAAAAAAAAGAGAGAGAGAGAGAGAGAGAGAGAGAGAGAGAGAGAGAGATATTAGCTATATGATGACCTAAAGAAAACTCAACTAAAAAAAAAAAAAAAAATAAATAAATAAATGTGGAACCATTTAAAACTAGTAAGGGCTGGTTGATAGATTTAAAATCCAAGGAGAAGCTGCAAGTACAGATCAAGGAGCCGAAACTTTCAAAAAAGAACTTGTTAAAATTATTGAAGCGGGGTATTATGTGTTATACTTCGACAAGTTTTTAACATAGATGAAGCAGGACTTTTTTGGGAAATGAAAGCCTAAAAGAAGTTTCATATTGAAAGAAGAAACAAACACGTCAGGTTTAAAAGCATTTGTTGGGTGGTAATGCTATGGGAGATTTAAAATTAAAACCCCTTTTAGTTTACCAGGAAAACGCCAAAAGTACAACTCAAAATCAACACATTTTTCATGATTAAATTCATGATTTTAATTAGAATTAAGTTTAATTTTTATACGTAAGTAATTATCACATAATTACACACATATGTAATGCAGAATATTTTATATGTACAAATATTTGAATATTAAATATTTTGACCGACATTTGTGCATCTTTTCACAACCGTTTATTATTGATTAGGAAATATCCTATGGCACCAATTGCAACTTGCAAATACATATGTTACATTATGGGAAGGCGGTGCTCGCTTAGCGCAGATTCACTTAGCTTGTTTTTTTCAGAACGAATTATCAGCGTTAAGCGAAGTTCACCTGTATATGTCAAAAAATACACAATGATCCAGCAACATAATTTGCTAAAGCAATTTCCAAGCATATTTTTAATTTTAAAGTGGTTGCTTTTACCTGCTTAACCCACTACTCTAATCAGAAGAAAAGGAAACCAGAGTCTTCATTATTAGAATAGTGCATGGCGTGGAAAACACAATTTGCTGTACAAAGAAATATAAAGCCACATGGCCTCCTATTACTTGGAAGATAAACAAGAAAGATTTTTAAATGGCATGTTAATAACACATAGGAGGAAGATGAAATATGCTATCTGTTTAACTGTAATTGTATTAATGATTCATTAATTTATTAATTAACAAGGTTGCTAGAGAAGTGGCAAAAACTAACTGAAATGTATGACTATTAGCTAAAATTGAAATTGTAATTTTAAAGTCTTTTACCAAATTGAGGGTAGTTAAGATAGCCATGTCTTCTTTCTACTATAATACTGATGATCTGTATAAAGTGCACCATATCTAAGCAATGGTCCTAACTCCCAACCCATATGAAACAGTCATGCTCAATGAAATAAAAATCTACTAGTATAGGAAAAGATTCAAATATCACTCCACTGAAGATTGCTGTTGCAATCTTCAATGGAGTGATAGTTTCTTGCTGATAGATAACACCATCATCAAAAGTGATAAGTTCACTGTAGAAGTGTTATAACTTAAGCATGTATAATTAACTGATTGTTCTATGAATCAAAATATATACTTACAGAAACTGATGGCACATTTGCAGGCTGTAGTGCTGACATCACATCATTTATTGCTGTTGGCCATGTTTCCGGAATCGTATAAAGAATATAAGCAGATAACTGAAGTAAATAAAAAAAAAAATCCAATTAATTATACTTTATTACTTTAATAAAAGAAATCTGAACTACTGTTAGAGGTAATGCAAACCCAACATCTTGACTTGGTTTTTATTTTTATGAACCTCTGAAAGTAAAAAAAGCTGCTGAATTATTACGACTCCATATGGATGGATTTTGAACAGATGGACAATGAAATCACAATTGCCAGATTTCTTATTGGTGTCTGATTTTTATGAAATTTGGGATGGCTTGACAAATCTTTTTCAAGAGCTATACATAAAATTTCATGAAAATTGATCTGCCAAAAGTTGTAATATTACACATAGATGGATGGACAATAAATAATAATTCCATACAGTAATAAAAAAAAAAAAAAGTAAAGTGCAGCCATTATCAACCCACTGCAGGATGGAAGCCTCCTCAACAATTCATGCTGAGGGAAATGGACCATAATCTGCCACGCTGGTCCAGTGCGGGTTGGGAGATCGACCGTATTCAGCAGTCAGGGGCTTGAACCCCGGTCTACTCAAAGAGCATGTGCTACTGCACTCCCGCTCCTGCCCAATACCCCGACTTAACTCCGCCATGGACGGTCCCAAGCCCAGCTGCGAAAGGAGGAGGGTGGTCATCCTGCTGAAATGACCAGAACCGGGAAACCAGGGAAACTAGGCAAGAAACTGCATGAAATTCGGAACAAGCTCTCACAACAATGTTACCGCATCTGGGGTAGCCGATGCGCCAGCACTGGGGACCCAGGGTGCTGGTGTGAAGTGGACCACTGGCCACAGAACAAGCTCTTACAACAATGTTACCGCATCCGGGGTAGCCGATGCTCCAGCACTGGGGACCCAGGGTACTGGTGTAAAGTGGACCACTGGCCATAGCAATAAGCTTACTACGCCGAAAAGGGCAATTAACATTGGCGAATGGAATGTTCGAACAGGGCACCACGTTGGACAAAAGGAAATCATTGCCCAAGAACTACTTAGGTGCAAGGTATCAATCGCGGCATTATCCGAATTAAGGCCCACCGGGTCTGGAATGATGATCATCCAACCACCAGCACCTAACGAAGCGGTTATGCTATTCTACTCTGGTGGTGAGAAACGAGAAGCAGGAGTGGGCTTTATGGTCGATGTTCAGGCCACCAGTAGTGTGATCGCTTTCCAACCAATATCGGACTGCCTGGCAGTCCTTACTGTCAAGGGCACCATCAAGACCCATATTATCTCCGCCTATGCACCAACTGAGACTAGCCTGGACCCGACCAAGAATGACTTCTACAACCAGCTCCAACATACGCTGGATTCAATTCCACAGACAGAAGTGATCATCCTCGCAGGGGACTTTAACGCCCACATTGGCGTGGACAGATCTGGTTGGGCAAGTTTGGCCATGGGAAGATCAATGACAGCGGACTACGTTTGTTGTCCTTTGCTGCATCTAACAACCTGATCATCAGAAACAGTCAGTTCCAGCACCCTCAAAAACACCAACTTACATGGCAAAATCCATCTGGCAAGGACTCAGCAATCCTGGACTACATTCTGATCAACATCCGATTTCGCTCATCACTCATGGACGTTCGTGCCATGAGGGGACCTGATTGCGGATCTGATCACTACCTCATCCGGGCTAAGGTGCAGCTCAAATTACGGCATGCAAAAAGGTCATCTCGGTCAGCCAAGCTAGACTGGAGGCAGCTAATGAATACTGCCAACAAAGGGGCATATCAGATCGCCCTATCCAACCACTTCGAGACGCTAGCCGTGCCCGAGGATATAAATGAAGAAGAAAAGCAGATCTCTGATGCCATCCTGGAATGTGCCAAGCCCTATGTCCACCTGCCCGACGTCGAACGCAACCATGGATATCAGACGAGTGCCTCGACCTCGTGGACAAACGGAAACAGGCAAAGTTGGTCGACTTTGAACGGTATCGGCAGCTAAACCGAGAAGTCCGACAGAGGATGACAGTGGAAAGAGAAGCATACTGGAACCAAGTGGCAGATGATCTTGAAGTGGCGGCATCCAAGAACGAGTACCGCACCCTCAGATGTCTGAGTGGAAAGACCAAATTGACTAGTGACAACATAAAGAATGCTGATGGGACCTTCGTGCAATCACCGTCCGAACGCCTGCAACGGTGGAGTGAATTCTTCAAAGCATTGTATAATCATGACCCACCTCAGGGACCGCCAGAAGCCGCACTATCGATTGATCCCCCTGAAGTCTCCATGGTCGATGCTGAGCCTACAGTAGAAGAAGTGAAAGCAGCCATACAATCTCTAAAGAATGGCAGGGCAACAGGAGTGGACCAAGTCACCACAGAAGTGATCAAAGCTGGGGGAGATGTACTGCTTCGCCGACTACACTCACTCCTCAAAACCATCTGGTGCACTGAACAAATTCCGCTAACATGGAGGAAAGCCATTATCGTACCGATCCACAAGAAAGGTGATAACCGGGATTGCAAGAACTACCGTGGCATCAGCCTCCTTTCCATCATCGGAAAGGTCTTTATGAAGATCATCCAGTCAAGGCTGCAAAAACATCGCGAGCAAACCAGTCGAGAAGAACAGGCGGGATTTAGACCCGGGCGAGGATGCTGTGATCAAATCTTTGCCATCCGTCAGCTGATGGAGGAGAGGATCCAGTGTGGACAGCGAACTGTCATTGTTTTCATTGACTTTAAGTCTGCTTTCGACTGTGTCCATCGGCCTGCCTTATGGAAACTACTAGAGGTCGAACATGTACCTCGAAAAGTCATCACACTCCTCCAAACTGCATACAACAGTTTAACCAGCCAGGTGCGCATCCAGAACGATTTATCTGAGGAATTTGCCATCCAAACTGGAGTCCGCCAAGGGGATGTAGCCTCCCCGTTGCTTTTCAACATCGTGGTCAACGCCATTATGAGGCAAGCATTCAGAAACAGACAGGGCATACAATATGACAAGGATCACTATGTGACTGACCTGATGTTTGCCGATGATAGTGCTATCTTTGCTGGTAACGACTCTGAAACCACGAACATCCTCTACGACATTGCCCGGCCATACGGTTTGAAGATCAATGCTGATAAGACAAAGGCCCTGACAACAGATGGGCCGCAAGCCACCATCTATCTCGAAGGCATCCAGATCGAGCAAGTGCAGGACTTTAAATACCTTGGGTCGCTGGTCCAGGAGAAGAAAGTTGCATCCACCATGGAAATCCACAGCAGAATTGGACGGGCGGCCACTGCGTTCGCCTCGCTCAAATGGTGTCTGTGGAAGAGGACCAACATTTCCTCAAAGACTAAAACCTGACTCTTCCGGACTTTGATCCTGCCCATTCTCCTTTACGGATCAGAAACATGGATTTGTTTCAAGCTAGATTTAAACAAACTTGAGGTATTCCAAATGCGATGCCTGTGGCAGATTTTGGGCATCTCACTTCGTGACCGCATCACTAATGATACCATCCGCGCCAGATGCCAACAGCAACCAACCATTGCTGACCAAATCCAGAAGCGAAGGCTTAGATGGTTTGGCCACGTATGTAGAATGGGCACGAACAGAATACCATCCACACTCCTTTGGAGACAACGACCCACCCAATGGAGCATCCAATGGACCGCGCCTATGAAAACGTGGGCCAAGCAAGTGGAAAATGACTTGAAGAGCCGACGTCTCGACCTTATCCAGGCCAGGACTGACGCCATGAATCGTAAAGTATGGAAGAACATCACAGAGCAAGTCCGAAACCCTGCGGCACCTACAGCAGCATACTGGTTGCGTGGCCAACCGCCTCCCCCAGCTGCCAGCTAAGGACCAAGAAGAAGAAGAATACCCCGACTTATGCGGTTCTTGATTTTTTCGTTTGGTGTATATCTAAAATTAGCTTACCAGTGATTTGGAAATCAAATCATAAAGCTTGTGTGACAGCTTCCATTTTGGAGGACTGGTTTGGTCACCACTTCATACCCAAAGTCGAACGCTATTACAAGTCTAAACAGATTCCATTTAAAGTGATGCTTCTTATTGACAATGCACCCGGTCACCCTCCTGCCACCCTAGTTAATTTCGACCTACGTGTGAAAGTTGTGTTTTTGCCTCCAAACACAACTAGCCTGCTTCAACCGATGGACCAGGGAGTCATTAAAACATTCAAGGCTTACTACACGAAACGTTCGGTTGCACGTCTGAATGAAGCTATGAGACAAAATAGTGAGATATCTGTTAAAGATTTTTGGAATCAATTCAAGTTTTAGATTCCGTAAGAATCATTGAAGAATCTTGGGATGAAATTCACAAAAAAATAACATTGATTGGTGTCTGGAAGAAACTTTGTCCATTTTTTTTCAAAAACGAGAGGAAAACAACGCCAGAAACTGATCGTGTCACTCATGTGATAGAAGAAGTTGTTAATCTTGCCAGGCAATTAGATTTGGAAGTCAATGAGCTGTTGGATTCACATAGTCAGGAGCTGACAATGAATGAGCTCATAGAGATGCGTGAGCAAAACATCACTGAAGTATCCGACACTTCAGAGTCAGTTTCCCCAGAAAAGCACATGACAATTGCAAGCTTGACAGAAGGTCTCAGCTCAATTGAAAAGGGCTTAAAAATTTTAGAACACGGACTCCAACGAAGAACGCGTTATAGCTACAAAGCAAGGAATACAAAAATTATTAGCTTGCTATGAAGAAATTCTGCGTGAGAAAAAGAAGGCACTGTGTCGTCAGACGAATTTGTTAGATTTTATGAAGCCATCAACATCGAAATAACTTTTTTACGTAACTCATTTTTTTAATACATATTTTGTATTAATATGTATAAAGAACTGCAATTTTATTAAATATTTTTCTTCTAAACTAGTGTTTTTGTTAGTTCTTGGTGCCAATTAAACAAAATTTATATGTATTTATATGCAAAGTTTTACAGCGGCTTAAGCAATTTTCGTCGGATCCACCTATCACGTAACTTCAGGGTATTACTGTATTTTTATTGGTCCAATTTTAATAAAATTTGGGATAGCTTTAACAAATCTGTCTAAAGAGAGCCAAAAATAATTTCATGAAAATCTATGCAGTATGAGTTGAGTTATGATATGCAGACAGACATGGTGAAAACAACAGGCATTTTCACTGGAAAGTTTTGCAATATTTTCATTTTCTAGGAAAGTTTTGCAATATGACGCAACAATGAATCACAGGAAGCTGCTTGTTGCTGCATGTTGAGACATGTTCATACGTGCATAGTAGCCGCCGCGCCAAGTCGATGGGCTCAGTTATTCATTAGTAGTGAGAGTGTAAAATGCTTGCGATGGCATCGTGGTCACGAAATGAGATAAGGACAGTTTTGCGGTATAATTTCGTGAGTGGTTTAACCATAGACCAGTGCTTAGAAGAAATGACTCTTGCACTAGATGATGATTATCCACATCGTACAACGATATTCAGGTGGTACAGAGAATTCCAAAGGGGAAATTTCACTCTGGAGGATTCTGAGAGGCCGGGAAGGCCACGAACGTCAGTTACGGAGGAAAACGTTACTGCTGTGAGGAAAATGCTTGACGAAAACAGGCGAGTGACCTACCAACAGATAGAGGATACTTTGGGCCTAAATGCACCAGCAATTCGTTCGATTCTGCAAGATCATTTGCATGTGAAGAAACTTTGTTCTCTCTGGGTGCCGCATCAACTGACTGAAGAGCAGATGACACGACGTGTGACTTGATGCCGGGAGATGTTAAAAAAGTTTGATAAGGGACAATCTCGGTATGTGAACAACATCGTGACAGGTGACGAGACTTGGCTGTACTATTACGATCTGCTGACCAAGGCTCAAAACAAAGTTTGGGTCTTTGATGATGACGACACACCCGTAATTGTCAGAAAATCCCGATCTGTAAAGAAGAAAATGATAGCTGTATTTTTTAAATCGAGTGGAATTGTGGAACGTGTCGTTTTGGACACGCAGAAGACAGTCACAGCTAAGTGGTATACTGAACAATGCCTGCCTAAAGTCACTGGATCTATGAAGAACCTGCGGCCAAAGTCAAGAATGGACACCTGGTACCTCCATCACGAAAATGCTCCAGCTCACCGCACCAAAGCCTGCACCGAATATTTGACCACAACAGGACTGAAACTTCTCGAGCACCCTCCCTACAGTCCAGACCTTGCTCCCTGCGACTTTGCACTGTTCCCGCATGTGAAAATGAAGCTAAAAGGGAAGCGGTTTTCCAGTGATGAGGACCTTCTACGGGCTTGGGACAACGAGTGTGCTTTACTCCCTAGTGAAACGTGGCAGAACTGGTTTAAAGATTGGTTTCGGAGGATGGAGAGGTGTATTGAATGTAGAGGAAATTACTTTGAAAAAATTAAATAAACAAAGCTGTATTGCAAAACTTTCCTAGTACCCTTTGTATATGCTAATGCACTTAATAACAACTAGCCTTTTAGGTGCTGAATTAACATATCATTAGCACTTAATCAGTGACCTCCATTTCTGAAAACAGAAAATTTAACAGGTGCAACTTTCTTCTGGTTGGTTTACTGATTGGTGTGGCTTTCAATATCTTCCAGTTACATTACAAGTTTTAATTGGTAGTAATATGGTTGTTGTTTGTTGTTTTGGTTTTTTTTAGGAGCATTAGTAACTAAGGTCATATTGCTCCGGGGATATGCGATGGTCATTCCCTGACCTTTCCGCATCCTCCGTATTTGGTGGGCACAGGCTCGAACCCCGGTCTACTCAAGAAGTAGTAGTAATATGGTGATTGAGTATTTATTCAACCCAAGTGTGGAGAGAAATTTAATTGTAATGCAAGAGACCTCATACCAGTGTTTTTACAATAAAAAAAAAAAAAAAAAAAAAAAAACAGAATGATTCCAGACTGTTACCTTGGTTGCTGGAGGGCACTTTTTTTCTTTTTTAATAAACTCCCAAATTCAAGTTGCACAATTTCATATTATAAATTATCATTTAAGATATTAAAGAAATATCACTGTATTCTAATTGGTATTGTATTAAGTACACTGTTATTTAGCTATTTTAAAGTAATAATAATAGGATAATTTTTAACTTTGGTTTCAAAATTAGGCAACTGATTAATTAAGCGTAGTTGCTTCGATAGAATTAGTTTGACAGAGATTATTACAAATCAGTTCTGGTTTTATTGAATATATATGTTCTTATGTTGCATGTTGCTGAATTATTTTTGTAATTTCACTTTAATTTTTAAATGAGGCATTTAAAAGGTAACTTGGTACTCTAATACATTCATAACTTTTGTGACTTTGATTAGTAGCATAGTAGCAAATGGCAAGGGAGTGCCATAATATATAGTAGTCCTTTGCTATTTGCGAGTTTATGACTTGCAATGCTCGTGTAGTCACAACTGTACTTCTGTATATCTGTTAACTGTTTGCGAGGCAATCTGCTTGGGCATTGGGTGAGTTGTGAACCAAGCAAATTCTGCTTCTGCCAATATCAAAACTCGTTCACATGCTCCACCTTGTCTTGTAACTTTTTTTTTTTTTTTTTTTAAATCAGTGTGAAATTTGTGATGGCAGAACATATTACTGTCTCTAAAGTGCGTACAGCAAAAGCATCAGAAATCTTTACCACACCATCACTCATTCTGCATTGTCTATTCTTGCAACCTGTGACCATCAGCATTTTAACTGTGTTGATACCCTTGCACTAGGTGATCAGAATGCCTACTAGAGAGTTACGAATAGGTTTAATCTGGTAACTATCTAGTGGCCAGCCTGCAAGAACAGTTTTAAAGCTATATCCTTGAAATGTTAACCATAATAGATCTTGCCAGGATGCCTGTCATAGTTTCAAAAGATGTGATCCATAATTTTCATTGACAAAAGAGATGGAGAGAAGCCAGAACTTTGCTTAGAGAGTTTACCACTTCAATTCTTCAACAAGAACAATGAAAGTATTGCATCAAGTGATGAGGTTCATTACTATCTAGTTTTGCCCTAATCACAAAGGATCAGCTATTCCTCATGTAATGTGGATGAATTTGACTCTGTCTCGCATGGCAGATTGCTACATGAAGTGGAACATATTAAGATCACAAGATCCTTAGATGAATTACAGAATTGTTGTGTAGGAGGAATCCACTCTACATGTAAAAATTTGTTAAATAATATTGGTTTCTTGTGTTATTATAATATGTTGAGTGTCTTCAAATGTTATATGCTTTACTCAATAAATGGGGGAAAAAAAAAAAAAAAAAAAGAAATGTGTGTTATAGACAAATGAAATCAATTAAATCTTTAATTCCTTACTACAGTTTGTCAAATAATAGATTTTCTGCTATAGATAAATTATTGCATTGTTATGAAAAGCACATGGCTTACCTTGCAAAGACTTTCTCACTAACAATTATTTTTGGTTTCACAAGTGTGAGAAAGTGTAGATTGTCATGAGTAGTGCCACCACGAGTGCATGGATAGAGATTGTTAAAAAATATATAAATAAAATAAAATAAAAAATACGAGAGTTATGATAGTTTGAAATTGTGTGCACAACCGCTTTGAGTTGTAATATTAGGATTCTATATAACTAGAATAATGTTATTAAGCTATTAAAATTTTGAAATATACTAAAATAAGAGGTGTTAAGGCAGAAATATTAAAAGGAAAGTCAATGGTATTGCTAAAAATAAAAAACATAATAAAAAATGAAGTGATAAAATTTATGAAAACAAAGCCTAACAGACAGTTATTCACACACAAATGTGAACCTGCTTAGAAAATAAACACCAGTAGTCCTCTAAAATCAAATAATTGAAGCTTTGTTTAATTAAACTCAATCCAAAACTTATTTGACAGATATATTGTTTATAAATAAGTTGAGTGAGAAAGAGAGACAAGATAGTTAGTGCTGAAATTATACATGATCAGTAGGTTCAGAGTATACTGGAAATTGAGGTTTTATGAAATACAGTTCTTCAGTTTATTTTCATGAATGGGACTCCTTGTCTTTTTTTTTTTTTTTTTTTTTTTTTTGCTTTAAAAAATAAGTAAAATTATACACACATTAGTTACTCCCAAATGTTTTGACTGCAAAATTTACTGTTATTTGAATTCCTTGGTAAGGCACCTGAACATCCAGGGTGATATTGGGAAGTTCCGTTAGAGTGTATGTGATTAATAGTCGAGTTGAGGTTGTTACCGTTATGTTATTTAATTTTTTTAGAAGCATTAGCAACTAAGGCCATATTGCTCCGGGATATGTGGTCATTCCCTGACCTTTCTGCATCCTCCATATTTGGTGGTCACGGGCTTGAACCCGGGTCTAATCAAGAAGCGTATGTGCTATTATTATTATTAGCCATATGGCACAAGGAAGCCTGAGGCTTTTGCTGCACCAGCCAAAAAAAAAAAAAAAAAAAAAAAAAAAATCTGAGAGTTATCCCTGAGAGAGAGAGAGAGAGAGAGAGAGAGAGAGAGAGAGAGAGAGAGAGAGAGAGAGAAATAGAAGGGAATCACCATGAAAGAGAAGAATGTATCCAGCTCAGGACCCTGGGTGTGCCAAGCCCATACTCACCAGATGTGAGCCCCTGAGTTAAAATGCACTACTGCTCCTGCTCACCCGGCTACAGAGGCGGCGTTGAGTTGAGGTAGCTAACGAATTACTCTAAGGGTAATATTATACAAGAAACATCAGGTAGAGCTGCATGATTGGAAGAAAACTGGCATTAATGGTTATTCTCCAGAATGAGCTAAGGTAGAAGAGGAGCGCTGTCCAGTGGGATCAAATTTACACCACTTTTTTCTGATTTTATTAAATAACACTGATGAAGAGATACAGGGCAAGAGATCAAAATTTGAAGATAATGTACAGCTTGGTTAATGACATCCAGCAATGCTAATTCAGGAAAATTCTGCAGGTATATCCTTAGGAGGATAACAAGGACACTGCCTATTGTGGCAGAAAATTCCCACTCCTAAAAATGGGCAACTCTGTGAACAATCCTTGGCAAAGGGAGGTGGGTTAATCAAAGATACCAGGGAAGAAAATTCCCACTCCTGAAAATGAACAAGTTCGTGGAAATTTTTGATGCTCTTTTTACATGAGCATGACACTAAATTGTGTTTAACAGAAGTTTAAACTGCTCTAATCATTTACATTAGCTTACTTTTGAATTAAGATTTCATAACTAATGACTTAATATTTAGAGGGCCTTGGTATCAATAATTTTGGTACAACATTCTGAGGTCTGAGGACGAGTGTTGCTGGTGCGGACGTGCCTTTCTGCTGCTCTTAGAACAGAGAAGTTTTTTCTGATTTATTTTCTGCTTTATTAGTTTAAATTGACATATTAACTTATTTTCTAGAGTAGCTTTATATTCCTATTTACGGTACTTAAGTTTAAAGTAACTTAGATAGAGATTTTTTAGGTATTACTTAATATTGGAAATGGTATCAAATCCACGTGTTTACCGTTTGTAAAGAGCCGCCATTGTTACGGGAAAATTAATCAGTAAACTCTATTAATCTTGTCGAACTTCACTGGCAATTAAATTGTACTTTTAACTATACATATAACCACTTAGGTTACGTAACAAACAATTAGTAAAAATAAATAATTAATACATAACTTGATACGGAAGTTATATAAAGGGATTTCGTAGATAACACTCGTTACAGAAACAAATATTTCGTAGATAATACTCGTTACTGAAACATAAATATAGCGTTATAACTGTGTTGGGATACAAGTTTAGGATTTAATTTTGTACTGAAATTGAAATTTTATTGAAAGTAAATCGAAATCATGACTCAAACCAGAGCAACAAAGAAAAAGGCTCAAGCTAATGGGAATGCTGTGCCTCAGGGGAGAACTAAGAGGGGGTAGTTGACCTCTGAATCACAGCCTTTTAAGATGCACTATTTGTTTGATGTTTGCGAAGCAGTCAGGTATGGGTCATGATACTGCCATGGGGGATGTCTTTGTATGTGGGGGATGCAAGGAGTATAAGGAAATCAGGCGACAACTCAGCATTGTTATGGCCCTATATGAGAGCTTGAAGGACAGGGTGGATGCCATTAAAGGATTACAAGTGAGGGGCCCATCAAGCTCTCAGCTGCCCACATCAACGCCAGAGCTTGCACTTGGTCATCAGGCAACACAGAGGCAGCTCCCTAGGCAGAATGCGCTGGTCCCACAGGAACTAGTAGTTGTTGGTGACGTCAGGGAAACAGGAAACAATCTTTGTAAAAAGGATAGGTGGAACAGGACCAGGGTATGTCTGCCAGGGGCAAAGGTTGATGACGTTGTAGAGTGGATATCATCTTTTAAGGGCACAAAAGGTGATAAAGTTGTACACGTTGGCACTAATGATATAAGAGTAGGAGACCGGCGGAATTACTTGACAAGTACAGGTTACTGATGAAAAAAAGCCGTGAATTAGGGTTGAATTTGAAAGTGTCTGCAATTCTGCCCAGACACGATAGGAGGGAGTATATGATGAGAGCCCTGTCGATCAATTCGGCCCTGGAAAGATTGTGCAGGGCTCAAGGGGTAGAATTTTTTTCAGCCTGGTCTGTAATTGTTAACAGGAGAGACTGCTTCTACAGGGATGGGATACACTTAAATAGAAAGGGTGCAAGAATGTTTGCTGATGCTAGCGGGGCAGTGTTAGGTGGGTCGGAAAACTACTAGATTGGGGGATACAAGGACTAATAGATTAACAGTAGCCACTGGCAGAGGAGAAAGTGATTCTTGCACTGCTTCTATTGGAATGAGCAGCAGCCTGGAAAATAAGATGCAGGATATTTCAGAGACTGCCGGGAATCATGGGGGTACAAGTAAACACATGGGTTGTGTTAGTGTGGCTAAGAGGAAGAGCAGGTGCATGTATACTTTCGTGTACACCAATGCTAGGAGTTTAGTAAATAAATTTGATGAATTTGAGGTATTGCTCAAAACATCAAAGGCAGATATTGTTGAGATTTGAGAGACGTGGTGTCACACAGATATAAGGAATGCAGAACTGGAATTTGGGGAGTACAATATCTACAGAAAGGATAGACAGGATAGGAAGGGAGGAGGGGTTATGCTATTAGTTAAGAAACACAAAAAATCCAAGGAAGTGAAGCCAGTCGACATCGCTGGACAGTGCAGTGATGAGTCATTTTGGTGTGACATAAGCACTGCGAAAGCAAAAATAAGAGTAGGAGTGTGTTATAGGCCTAATGACTCGAATCAGTATAATAAGAAACTGTACAGGGAAATAGTGTGGGCCACTAAATCAGGGAGTCTTATAATGGGGGATTTAATTTCAAAGATATTGACTGGAATTTGTGAGTTGGTCACTCACACACTAGCAAGGCTTTTATGGATTTATTGGATGATTGTTTTCTACATCAGAATGTTCAGGAGGCAACTAGAGGGAGTAATAGTCTTGATCTGATTATCAGTAGTGATTCTTCATGCATTAAGAATCTGCAGATAAAGGAACCACTAGGTGGCAGTGATCACAGTGTGCTGAAGTGGGATTTACTCAGAGGTAACTACCATCAGGGGTAAAGGGAAGGGGTATTGCTTTCGTAAAGGTGACTACGATGGACTGAGACAGTATTTAAATTATATACAGTGGGATCAACTGATGATGTTACCAACAGCAAATTCAAAATGGGAAGCATTCAAAGAACTTATCTTGCAAGCTACTAGGCTTTACATACCAACTAAGAAATATTGTTTAAGGTTTAGGCCTTAATGGATGTCAGATGAACTAATGAGGCATATGGCAGAGAAGAAAATGCATGGGATACATACAAATTAACACGTGACACAGAAGCCTGTGATAGATACAAGTTGATCTGTAACCAAGTTACAAAGGAGGTTAGGCAGGCGAAGGCAGATTACGAGAGATCCTTGGCAAGGGATGCGAAGAAGAACAGCAAAGAGTTCTTTACTTATGTAAACTCTAGAAGGAAGGGGATGAATCAGATTGGTCCACTTGATATCGATCGGTCAACTGTTGATGATCCTGCTCAGGTAGCTAACAAACTGAATGAATATTTTGCATCGACATTCACACATGAGGAGTTATTCAGTGAGGGGAATGCCAGAGGTGTATCCAATTCTAGCAGTAAGCTAGAGAATCTTGTAATAACTGAGAGTAAAGTGGAGGAGAAATTGTTGAAAGGCACCTGGGGTGGATGGGATCTATCCAGTTATATTAAAGGAGGCAGCAAAGGAAGTAAGCAAACCCTTAGCCATAATTATGAGAGCTTCCTTGGACTCAGGAGACGTACCCATGGACTGGAGATGTGCAAATGTGACCCCAATTCACAAGGGAGGATCAAAGGCTGACACAAGTAATTATAGACCTGTGAGTTTTCCAGGAACTTCTGTTCCTGGAAAATTAATGGAGGCACTGGTTAAAGAAGCACTGCAGGATCATCTAGACAAGACTTCAGTTATAGCCCGGACACAGCATGGTTTTGTTAAGGGGAAGTCTTGCCTGACCAATTTGATTGGATACTATGATGCAGTCACAAAAGAACTGGATGCAGGGAATAACTTTGATATTATATACTTGGATCTTAGAAAGGCTTTTGATACTGTTGCACATGGAAGACTGCTGCACAAATTGGAGCAGTGTGGCATTGGAGGCAAATTGCTGCTATGGATAAAGGGGTGGTTGAGGGGGAGGAGACAGAGAGTGGTACTCAATGGACACTGCTCATCATGGACTAATGTTATTAGTGGAGTTACTCAGGGTTCAGTATTGGGTCCTTTATTGTTTTCTGTATTTATAAATGATATTGATGATGGTATATCAAGCTTAATGTCCAAGTTTGCAGACGATACGAAGGTTGGCAGGGTAGTCAAGGACACTACTGACACTATGCTGCTGCAACAGGATCTGGAAAGGTTGAGCAGATGGGCTGAGAGGTGGCAGATGAAGTTTAACATTGACAAACGTAAAGTACTACATATGGGAAACAGCAAGCCCAGAGCAACGTATCAACTCTGTGGTACTACACTGACAGTGGTAGAGAATGAAAGGGACCTGGGGGTGGTTGTGCAGGCAGATATGAAGTTCTCTGAGCAGTGCAGACGGGCTGCAAGAGTAGCTCATGGTGTATTGTCAATGCTATATAGGAATTTTTCTAGCAGGGATAAGGAGGTGATTATTCCCTTGTATAAGGCAATGGTCAGGCCACACCTAGAGTACTGTGTACAGGCCTGGAGGCCTCATTTCAAGAAGGATGTAGAGCTGCTGGAACGAGTACAGAGAAGGGCAACAAGATTAGTGAATGGAACAAAGGGGTGCTCTTACGAAGAAAGGCTTAAGTTTTGCGAATTACAGTGTCTGGAGACTAGACACCAGCGAGGTGATCTGATAGAGGTGTACAAAGCCTTGAATGGTTTGAGCATGCTCAATGCTGATGGGATTTTTCCTCTTGCGCAGATTAATCACCTGAGAGGGCATAAATTCAAATTGAGGAAAGACAGGTAGGATAGATGTGCGGAAATTTGCCTTTAACGAGCGGGTGGTTGGTAGGTGGAACAGACTTCCATCCCTTGTCGTGGAAGTTGATAGCCTAAATAAGTTTAAGGCTCAGCTGGAAAGGTATTTCGAACGAGCATGGGGGTGAAGTGGAAGTGGTTATTTTTTATTTATTTATTTTACTTTATTTTTTTTTGGCTGATGCTGCATAAGCTTGCTTTCTTGCATCAAATGCCTCTACTAATGCTAATGCTAACATTTGTATCTCATCGATAGAAATTGTAGTGTCAGACATTGTAGTAGTTAACGCATCAGCAGTCGTGGAAAATTTGAAATTCTTCTGTGCATGGAAAAATTTGGAAAAAAATCAGCAAAAAAATAACTCAAAATGGTTAATTTTTTTGATGACACCTATATTTTTAATCTTTTCTGAACAACTATGAAAAATCCATGTTCTATATTGAAAACATATTTTTATTAATTTTTGAAGATAAAAATTCCTTTAGACCTGTTGGCAAGCAAACGTAAAACTGTGTCCCTCATCCTACGTTTTGATTGGGGCAGAACATGTTAGTGACAGGAATGCTCAATGTATTTAGACTCAAGCGTTTAGGGCATAAGCCTCAAGCTATGAAGGAGTCTAGACTATGTATAAATATAGTGCAAACGCATCAGAAATACATAGCTATATCTGAATAAATCAGAATATTAGTAAAACGGCATCGTTTTAAGGGTGCCGTTTCAGGGCCAAATAGCCCTGAAATGGTGCCGTCTGGGTGGTGGTATCCATCTGAGAATAAGTAACATTAGTCTTCTCCTTAGGTGAAGTGTTACTTATTCGAAGTAGTGCAATATCATGGCAACTCGTTGTGAAGGTATTCACAATATGAGATATAACTTAAAACGATGCCGTTTTACTAATATTCTGATTTATTCAGATATAGCTATGTATTTCTGATGCGTTTGCATTATATTTATACATAGCTTGAAGCCCTGATCATGTAGGTTATGTTATTTTCTATTTAGCTAAGCATTTTGAAAGTCAACAGTGTTATACAGGGAAGTAATAGAATGGTATGTATTGGCATCACAGGTTATAGTGTAGCATTTTTTTTTTTTTTTTTTTTATACTCCTATCTCTTAGTGCACTTGAAAATTTTAAATTAAAAACTTATCATGCCTCAAACAAGAGCAGCAAATCAAAAAACTCAAAATAACAGGAATGCCTGGCTTGGGAGAGAAAACTGTTGAGTGAAACTACCAATAGTGTGATTTTGTTGCACTTTGTTACAGGGAATGTGAGGAAATTAAGTAACCTTTTAGCATCTGATTGGATTATATGAGGGTTTGAAAAATAGGGTTGATGCCCTTGAACAAACAAAAGAGAAGGATCCATCAAGAACACAGCCATTCAGCATAATGTGATGGACCTACAAGATATAGCTATTGTAAGAATTTCATTGTCAAGGAAATGGTAGATATATTCTATAAGAAGGATATGCGGAATATGAATAGGATATGTCTGCCAGAGGAAAAAGCTAATGGCCATGTACAAAGGTCAACTTTTAAGGGCAAAAAAAAAAAGGCAATTATATATATATATATATATATATATATATATATATATATATATATATATATATATATATATATATTTTTTTTTTTTTTTTTTTTTTTGTTAGTTGCTGGCACATCAGCTTCTGTGGCCATACTGCACCTCCCAAGATTTTTGCATTTTCTACTCTGATCCAAGCCCAAGGCGGGATTCGAACCTGTAACCTTTGGGTTACAGGTCAAGTGTCAGGCACTTGACCCACCCAGCTAGCCCGGTCGGCACTATATATATATATTGGTACTAATGATATTAAGGGTAAGAGATCTGGGAACTTACTTAACAATGCTAAGAAAAAGTTGAGTTAGGATTAAATTTCAAAAGTGTCTGTAATTTTGCCCACACATGATAGGAGGGAGTACATGATTAGATTCCCATCAATTAATTCAACCTGGAAAGACTGTGCAAGGCTCAAGGGTATACTGCTATGCTTTTCAATGTGTTATTCATATTTTTATATACACTTTGTACAAATATGCCCCATATTAAAATCAGTATAATACTTACACTGGAAATATGAGGACATTATTGGCTCTCTAAGTCTAGATCCTAATTAGGATCTAGACTTAGAGAGCCAACCACTCCAGTCGAATCTTTGAATTTTTTACAGAAATTGTGACTTTTGTATAGGAACACTACTGCCAAATCTTAGAGCAGAATTTTTCCCCAGCATGGTCCACACCTGTTAAGAGGCGAGACCAAGGATGGAATACACTTAAATAAAATGGGTGCAGCAAGAATCTTTACTGATGCTATTGAAGCAATTTAGGAGAAAACTGTTAGCCTGGGGAGAGACACACATTAATGGTGACTGTAAGCAGAGATGAAAGTGATATAAGCACTTATTTTTACTTTCAGTAACTCTGACAGAGCCCACATATTTGCTTTGCTTCCCAGAGCAAAATATCAGGGATTACACAAGCTGCAGTTGCTATTGTAATCTCTAACCATGCTTCTATAAAGACATGCAACAGCATGATTGTCCCAACAGATAACTTCAGGACAGCTTTGTGGAAGTCTCCACCATTTATTTGCAATTTTCCTTCGACATTTTCTGCCATTCAGTCTTCAAAACCGCAACTTGTTCATCTATTATTTTGCTCATTCCCTCCTCACATACACCTAACAATTCAATTTATTCTAGAGGTTCTCTATAGGATTGTAGTCAGAATTATGGGCTGGCCAGCCTAACTTTCAGTTGTGTCCTCAAATCAATCAGTCACAGAGTGAGCAGTATGACATTAAGTGTTGCCCCTATTTATACAGATATACATTGTGGCAGCACATCAGCCTTCCCTGATGTGCTGCCACAATGTAGATTAACACATTGTCCAGGATGCCTAGATAGGCCACAGTATTCACAGGTTTGTCCAAAACAATCAAATGATCTCAGGCAAAACCACAAAAAAAAAAAAAAAAAAAAAAACCAGCACCAGCGCAACAAAAAACTGCTTCTGCCAAACTTCTTCAATACAGGTAGCTGTCTACATCTGCTACACCCAGGTACAACCATGAGACTAGATTATTGTACTGTGATTTGTCACTCAAAAGTACATTCCATTCGTCTATGGTCCAAAAATGGTCTTTAAAACCAAATTAGATGTCATCTGGCCAGCCAGGGTTATTAATGGTTTGTGAAAGGCTGCACAACCACAGTAACCCATATCATGCAGTCCTGCACATTGTACTGGTGCTGACATGTGTCCTGAGGGCACATGTCAGCACCAGTCACCATCATCTCACTGAGGGCCTGTGTAGGTGTTACCACAATGTTGACCCACACTCTGAACAGACTATCCTTCACAGGACTTTCCTCTCATGTTCCATCAACCTCAGAATATTTCAAATTCATTTTTTTTTTTTTTTTTCAGCACCAGTCTACTTCCATTTGCAATTCACATCACCAAGTCATCAACCGAGGTATCTTCAGTGCCACTGAAATATTAAGAACAGATCACTTACTTATGTGCCACCCTATTATTATTCTGCACTGGAAGTCTGTTAACTATGTCAATCACAGCATCCTGCATCCACAACTGTCAACCCTTGAAGGCCTAGGAGCATATTTATAGTTGTCTGACATATGGTGCTTGGGTAGATTATCGCCAGCAATCAATGGACAGGTGTCTGGATATTAATGGCAGAACAGTGTATGTGTCAAATATATTATTAAATACTAGATAGTATGAATCAGAGCTGTACTATTTTTCATTTCCTGTGATCACGACATACGGTTGAAAAGCATTGTCAGCTTCAGGAAGGAAAATCGTTTTGAATATTTTCATTAGATTCTTTTAATTGCATTAATTTGATTTTTAATTGTTTTAAATTGTGTTAAATTGATTATTTAATTATTTATATTTTACTCTAATGTACCAGTAAGTTGTCGATTTTTTCGTTTTTATTTCTGGAGGGTACATACGGAAGTGTTCTACGCACTATATTGAGGTAAACTCCTCTTATTATTTTACTATTATTAAATACTAAAATACAATATCTGCATGATTTTTCAGAATACAATTACAGTAATACCCCGACTTACGCGAACTCGGAGTTACGCGGTTCTTGATTTTTTTCGTTTGGCAACGCTGCCACCCACTATCTTCAAGGTCGTTTTTCATATGTTATCGATATACGGTGCGACGGCGGAGAATGAGAGCGAAAGATGAACAAAATTCAACTTTGCTGCTTTTATGTTTTTTATATCAATGAAGGGGAAACACATTTCACCATAATAACGTAAAAACCAACACAATTCCAGCTATCGGTATAATCGCAAATGCAATTAGATCGAGTTTACTACCAGTTTATAACAGATTTCACTAGCAGAAACGCAACTGGATTTTTATTGTTTTATGGTAGTAACCACTAGAAATGTGAGGTGTTAATAGTGTATCTCTGCCTTTATGGTGTTGTTTATTCAGTAGCTACATGCGCGCAGCTTTGTTTATGCGTATCAAGCGTGCCTCCTCGTTTTGTAATTGTGCTTTATTCCCTAAAAATGAGTAAAATACTTAATTAAAAAGGTGTGAAAAGGAAGCGTCCTGGTGAAGACTGCAGATTCAGAGAGAAAAAGAAAAGCAATTATCGATAAACAGAGGCGGACTGGGTCAAAAATTCTTACCCGGGAAAATTTATAGTGGCCTCATACTATGGTTTATGGCCAAAATCACACTGGCCCACCGGGGTTTCCCCGGTAAGGCTTATGGCCAGTCCACCTCTGTCGATAGAGAAAAAATATGAAATTGTGAAACGCTTTGAGCGAAATGAAAGACCATGTGATATTGCACGTGCTACAGGCCTAAATGAAGCAACGGCGAAAAGCACATGACAATTGCAAACTTGACAGGTTGAAAATTGAAAAGGGCTCAATTGTAAAGGGCTTAAAAATTTTATAAAACATAGAATCCAACGAAGAACGCGTTATAGCTACAAAGCAAGAAATAAAAAACTTATTAGCTTGCTACGAAGAAATTCTGTGTGAAAAAAAGAATGCGCTGTGTCGTCAGACGAATTTGTTAGATTTTATGAAGCCATCGACATAACTTTTTTACGTAAGTCATTTGTTTTTTTTAATACATATTTTGTATTAATATGTGTAAAGAACTGCAATTTTATTAATATTTTTCTTCTAAACTAGTGTTTTTGTTAGTCCTTGGTCCCAATTAAGCAAAATTTATATGTATTTATATGCAAAGTTTTACCCCGACTTACGCGAATTCGACTTACGCGATTTTCGTCGGACCCACCTATCGCGTAACTTCGGGGTATTACTGTATAAATATAATATCTGACCCAAACTTTGTTTCTTTCATCATTACTGGTAAGGAATCATGAGTGTGTGTGTGTGGCTGTGACCCAGAAACAAAGCCCAGCCTTCTCTGAGGCAAAAAAAAGTAAGTCAGATGTCATGTTAATCAAAAATTTAATCAAATTTCATGCTTATAATCATATATTATATGATTAATCATATATCATATCATATAATTCTGACTCTTAAGGCAATATTCATTAGGAATTTGTCCTGCATGGTAAACAAGGAACCAATTCTATGGTGATATATGCTGTTCAGAGAATATGGTCTGAAAAGTCACTTTGGGGAATTGGCACTAGCATTATGACAACATCCCTGCTCACTTAGCACTTTTCATTCAAGAGTTTCTTGTGAGTCACTCCATCACTGTGGCTTCCTGACTAACATACTCACTGGATTTAGTTTCCTGCCATCCCCCCCCCCCTAAAGCTTAAAGCCTCCTTGAAAGAACAGAGTGCACATTGACTGAGGAAATTATTCAGAATACGACACAGGGCCTATCAGCAATTCCAAAAAAAAGTCTTATCACAAATACTTCCAGAAGTTGTGGTAGCACCGAAATCTGAATGTACAATGTTGAGGAGGGTAATTTGAAGGAAACCATTGAAGTAGCTAGTAAGTAAGCTTCTTCATTTTCTAAGTAATATTTTGGTCTTCAGTTTTAATCACACCTCACCCTTAAGTGCATTTTCTTGATCACAGCAAAGGGAAATAATTTAAGATACTAAGCTAATAAATTAGCTATGAGAAGTTTGCTCCTACAGTGATTTAATCAAGAATATTGTATCTTGTGGGACCATATAGTCACAACATACATAAAAATGTATAACAATTGTACAGTTATAATCTGTAGCCATGACCTGTACCAAGTTAGTCTTGATTCTATAGGCCGTAATGTAGTTTCAGTGATGTTACGAGTTGGTACGATCTAATTTTTGCTTATTTTTCATGTACTTTTTTGTACAAAATAAGATATTTAAATACGTTCTCCCTAAGAAAATATACAAAAATAATCTAAATATATGATAAATTAATGTGAACTACTTTTTAAAGTCATGATTAAAGTCATAAGCTTATACTTGTATTAAGCCATAGTGGTATAGTATTCCATGTGGCACAATCGATAAACATATATAAAAAATAAAAAAATAAAAAATTAATAATAATAAATAAATAAATAAAAATAACACAAATTCATTTAATTAAAAAATATATACCTGAAGGTTTTACCCAAAAAAAATTGATAGGAGAATACAAATACCTTTTCAAATTACAATTATCTGCCCCTTTTTTAAACGATAAATACCATTCTCAAAATTAAGATCTCAGCAACTGAAAACTAATATTCTCATGTTGAGATGTGGTACTAATTAACATACTGATACCATAAAAATTATTACACTATAAAAGCATTTCATCCACCATTAAACATATGTTCTGATGTCTATTACTTACAGCAATACAAAGTCGTGTTAGAACAATTTTAGGTCCTCCAGCATAAGTAATAACTGCTTCCAGTAGCCTATTTCTCAGTGACTCATGTTGATCAGCTGGTAATTCATGCCAGAATCTTGTTATTTTGACTTGAAGGGTGCTTGCTCCAAAAAACTGAACCTCGTGAGGCTAATTAAAAAAAAAATAATAAAATAATATATATATATATATATATATTTGTTCTCATTTATTACTCTTCTTCCTTAATATATGCTTTTGCTGTCTTAGCTATCAGTCGGGCTAAAGTCATCCAGCCTGTTAACAACAAAATTATTTTTTAACTTTAATTATACTTATCCATTTATCGCATAAATCACCTTTTGACCATGTTAAACAGGCAGATGATATCAGAAACTGATAGCCGGGTTAATTGTAGGGGGGACATATTGAAAGGGTTAGCCCTCGATAAAGTCCCTTTCAATGTGTCCTATTACCTATAATTGACTTGATATATATTATTATTATGTTTATTAATTGTTTTATTTTTACTTTGACTAATGATCATCCTTTACTAGGTTTGGCCTCGTGGACCAGTTATGGCTATTATAGGGTTAAGTAGCTACCAGCTTATCCTATATGAAATATATCTTACCTATTTTACTAATTGTACTTAAACTATACAAAAAAAAAAAAAAAAAAAATATATATATATATATATATATATATATATATATATATATATATATATATATATATATATATATATATATATATATATATTATTCTTTTGTAATATGATAATTCATGTTGTATTTTATTTTTAATATGCTTTTGTAGTAGTTTTACTTAATTTATTTCTATCTCTAGCTTTTTCTGTTGTCCCAGTAGCTGTTTTAGCAATGCATGGTACGAACAGAGTACATATTGTTATTCTTTTTTGTATTATCGTTCTATTGTGGTTTATTCCGTCTTTGTTCATTTTCTTAATTACAAGTATTTTCTTAATTACATGTATTTTCTACACATAGGTATATGAAAAAGTAGATTTTTCTGGGGGAGGAAGAGATAGTCTACAAATCTTAAATAAGTAGAAAAGGAAGAGGGGAAAAGAGTGTAGTAAGTCATATATGTTAATACAGGGTGGGCCATACATCAGTTTGCTTAGAAAGGATACACCATGAAGTAAATTGCTGAAAACAATTTGAACAAATAATATTAATGAAGTAATATGGGGAGTAGTGTTTCCATGAGGGAATTTCTTCCCAGCATTTCTCGGGAAATTTATGTTTTTCCAAATCCCGATAAAAATCGGTCGAGAAATCGGGAAAAAGTAATAATTCCCTGCAAGAATTAAAGCTTAACAATCAACACAGAGACATTACTGGTTTGTGTTGACATAGGTGGAATCCACCTATGTCAAGTTGAAAGCAAGAGCAGGACATGTGGAGTGGAAGGTTAACTTAGCTTTCCATTTCCAGTCGACTTCCAGAAATGTCGACCTTAACCTGGTTACGGTCGACATTTCCGGGAATCAGACAGGAGCATGTAGAAGAGAAGTGGTCACGATCTAATCAGTCAGTCTTCCATGTAACTGTTGCCTGGTTATAAAAGTGTGTTCATGGCCCTGTCTTCTTCTAACTAAGTCGTCCTTGTAGATAAAGTTTATACGCAGAGTATACTTTATACAAATCACATGAATGGTGTTCCTTTTGGAAGCAAAATTAAGTCCTTAAATGAGTAAAGAGTACAAAGAATACTGGAAATATTTTAAGATAGATAAAGGAAATCAGTCAGTTCATTGCCAGGGCCAGATGTAGCCGAGTGGACAAGAGCACGAGTGCAGTAGCACACGCTCTTTGAGTAGACTGGGGTTCAAGCTCGTGACTGCTAAATACAATATACATTTGTATTGATTGAGTTATTGTAAACTCAACTGACCTGGTGGTCATGTGAGAGTACAAACAAGAACTTTTTTTTTTAAATCATTGCAATGTAAATCATCTTTGACGAGTGGACTTCATAAGCATCTCCATTCATGGCATGAAAATAAAAAAAAAAAAATGAAAATAATTGTGATGAGCCAATGCCTACTACCTCTAAAAAGCAATGCACAATTTAACAGTATGTCAAAGGACAAGAGTCACAAGATTTAGAAAAAGTGGTAAGCAAACTTGCAGCAGCAGATGGATTATCTATCAACATCATCTTAAAAAGTGAATTTATTAGGGCAAGTTTCTTAAGCAAAGGACTGCAGTTGCCAAAAAGTCCATCAGTTATGGTAATAATATATAACTATTACAGTAAAATAGAACTGTACATTGAGAAATTTAGTGCTTTCAAATGAGAAAATAAGCATTTGCATAGACGAGCGGACCAGTTGTAGGAATTGAAGACATGAACGTTCAATTATACTACTATGAGACTTCATTAAATCTTGGTTTAATAAGAGTTAATGAGAACTGTCCTGCAGAAAAAGTGTTATCCTTACTTCAGGAAAGATCAGAAACCTTTGAATTAAAACTTGAAGCAAATGTGGTTGCAACAACTGGTGATGGTGCAGCAGTTATGGAAAAATTCGGAAATTTATCACAGACTATTCGGCAGTTATTTTACAATGCACTTCAACCTTGTTGTAACGAAAGTATTTTACACCAAACAGTTGAAAGATGAAGCATCAAAAACAAGCAGCAGCGGAAGCGAATACGATGCAGATTCTGAATATGAGGAAGATAAAGCAATGACTCCAATTCAGATAATGTAGCTAGAGCCGATCAGTATGATCCGCAAGATGATGTCTCTCCAGCAATTTTTGGTATAAGAAAAATTGTTAAACTGTTTAAATATTCTCCAGCAAGGAATACTCTTATGCTGCAGGCAATAATCAAGAGTGAAAAAAAAAAAAAAAAAATGGAACTACAAGTCATTTTGGACTATAAAACATACTGGAAAAGAATGTTTTACAGTCTAAAATGGACTGTATGGACTGTAAAGACATCATCTTGCAGATCATACTGATTGGCTCCGGCTACATTATCTGAATCAGAGTGACTGCTTTCATCTTTCTCACATTCAGACTCTGCATCATATTCACTTCTGCTGCTACTTGTTTTTGATGCTTCATCTTTCAACTTTTTGGCATAAAACACTTTCATTACAGTTTTGGACTGTAAAACATGCTGAAACAGCATGGTTTAAGTCTTAAATCCAATAAAAATTGTTTTACGACAGGTGAAGCTCGGTCACTTATGGAAAGAGGAATATTATGAAATTGTGAAAGATATGTTAAATTGCTTAAAACCTGTTAGATTAGCAGTTGAGGCATTAAGTAATCATGATGCAAACCTCCTAACAAGCAAAGTAATTAAGTTTCTTTTTAGTAATGTGGAAAAGCAGAATTCTACTTTGAACAGCATGCTTTTAAAAGAAATTAGAAATTAATTGCTTAAATTCAGGAATAAAGATCTAGTATCCCTCATTAAATATTTAAGCAATGTTAGTTGTTTATGTGAGGTGGAAAAGAATGACTTTTTGCTTTGGCAAACAAGAATGAAGTAGCTCGATTAGCAAATCATTAACGGAAAGACTTTTTTAAAGTAAAATGTGCTTTAACAGAAGAAATGCAAAGAGAAGATGTGAATGTTGTCGTGGAATTCTCCAACGAAGTCAGAAAGTGATCTAAAATCTGAATTAGCAAAAGCAATATTGATTTCAACAGAAAACCAAAATCAAGGTAAGCAGACAAAATGTTTTCATTGTTAAAAAAGGAAATGAGCTTATATGAAGCAGCATGTACCCTAACGCCCAACTTGAAGATGCTTTTGGATGCACTCTTAACAATTTGACCAATGTCAATGCAAAATGAAAAATTTTTCTACGTCTGGAATATTTGTCATGAAACAAAGATCAGGACTATCGGATAGGGCAATCAATGGCCTTGATCTGGTAATTAAACTTTTCTGAGAAAAGAAGTCTTGAATCTTTTCTCTTCTTATATTCCTTGGTTAATGCTTCAGTATAAACTGACTGTAGCAATCTGGAGACTGAACACTTTGGTGTGGTACCAAGTAGATGGAAATTCTAACAAATGTTTTCAAATTTAATTTTAAGAATGACAACTTTTAAATATTAAATATTTGTGGTATTATCTTTAAATTTTTCAGATGATTTTTATTTGGCATTTATTTTGTGTTAATGTTCCCTTCTTTTAATGTTTTCTATTATCAGATGTCTATATCAAGTAGAGATCGCTTTTACACGTTATTGTAATATATAATCTTGTCAATCTTCATAATAATAATAAACTATACATTTATTATATCTTTTTTTTTACAGAAAACCTCTGAAACTTTCAGTATAAACCTATCACAGAAAAATGTTTCACTGTTTATCATTATAGTCACTCATTTAAAAACACGTAAATAAAATGTTATGAAAAATACAGAATAATTTACATTTCAAGGATTCTCGAGAATACCGATTTCTCACTCCTGAATCCCAAAGATTAATATCAATCAAGAATTTGGAAACACTAATGGGGAGAAACTTGACATCAAGATTTAAATTGTAAAAATTATTTCTTAGTAAACCGTTTTCTAAAAAAACAAAAGTTAATTAATAATCTTCAAATAACATACTGAATAATAAATATTTAAAATTTATCATAATACATACTTTGGAAGGGTTTAAAAGTTCCCATGCAAAATTCCAAGCCTCAGGAGATATCTGAGCAACAGTTAAATAATGATTGGCTTGGGGCTGAGTATGGACATCATAATAAAACTGCTGTAAAGTCTGGAAAGTTAAATGAGTTATGAATATTAAAACATACAAATCAACTAATATATAAAATATAATAATAATAATAACCATTCTTCAAAGGCAACTTGCAAAATTCACTACACAACTGAAGTCATCCACACAGAAACAAACAGTCAAACCTGATACTTTCCAAAGTCAAGAATTAGTTAAGCATATTTTTATTATATCAGTGAGTGCAAGGAAGAAATGAGAGATAATAAAATTACGATTTAATGTTGTTGTTATTTGGTTTTTAGGAGCATTAGCAACTAAGGCCACATTGCTCCGGAGATATGCAGTGGTCATTCTCTGACCTTTCCGCATCCTCGTATTTGGTGGTCACGGGCTCGAACTCCAGTCTAATCAAGAAGCGTGTGCTACGCACTGCTGCTCCCGCCCACCTGGCTACGGAGGTGCCTACAATTTAATAATATTATCTACATCAATAGGTAGTATTAGGGAATATATTTTTTTCATAAATAACAATAAAAACAATTTCTCATCAATAATAATATAATATAAAAGTAAAATATCGAATATAAAAATAAGTTTTCAAAATTGAAGTGGTTGTTTCAATTGATTTTTATGCACTCAAAATTAATACTATTACACAAAATTTAAGAAAATCATAAAGTAAACCTTATGTTTAAAACAAGTGAAATCCTCCTGTATGAGTATTATACTTATGTGGCAGAATTTGCATTGATGAACAGCATTCAACATTAATTGAATTATAAATTAATTTGAGTTACCTCAAGATGTGTTGAATATTAAACATTATGAAAAGGCTATTCTATTATTCATTTTTTAAAAAGCAACTGCTATGACTGCATGTTTCAAGGTTCACTAATTTGTCATCAAATAGAACTATCTCAATTGGTGCATAATTGAGACAATTCAATTTTTTTTTTCTTGTGCATAACAAAATGCTTCTAAGCAAGTTTCCGTGTGATATAAAGAGGTTAACTTCAAGGTTTATTATTTGCAAGTAGTCCTATAGACTTATGAATGCTTGCTTTGGTAACAATGCAAGCATTTCCACTATACAGCTCTCACAAAGGGTGGAAAAGGGTCTCATATGATAACAATTTGTGTTACACGATTATCAGATCAGACAACTGAGCATAAGTATGGTGAATATCTGGTGACCATTATCAACTCAATGTATTGTCTACCAATGAAGTTCAGAGGAATGATGTGTTGTTTCCCACGTTTTGAACCAGGACTGCTAGGTATAGTCATGGTCAAAAACAAGCAATGATAAACTGTATGCTAACATTCTGAACAATTCACAGTGCCCAAACTCCAAGAGTTCCATAAAGATGGAACCCGCCATATTCCAGCTCAATAATAATGCTCCATTGTAGTGTGTTATGTAAAAATTGTTCTTTACATCCATTTCTTTTGATGTCATAAAAGCTTATCAGATATGATTTCCTTTTAACAAGTGCATGCTGTGATTCTTGTATAATTTCACTCCTTCCCAGACCACAACACAATACATCCTTAATCATGGATTCCATAACTTTCTGCATCTCAGAAATTACGGAACTTACAGACCTGTAATTACTGGGGCAAGAAAGTGGCCTTGATCTGGTAATTAAACTTTTCTGAGAAAAGAAGTCTTGAATCTTTTCTCTTCTTATATTCCTTGGTTAATGCTTCAGTATAAACTGACTGTAGCAATCTGGAGATTGAACACTTTGGTGTGGTACCAAGTAGATGGAAATTCTAACAAAACTAAACTCCAGAGAAGCATTTCCCAAACTGTGGTCCACATTAACTTATGAAAGTGGTCAGGGATTTGAAAATAAAACGAAGCCTTTTTGTGAAAGATAACAATCCTATTAATAGTGGTGAGAAATACATGTATACACGTACTAATAACATCCTTATGTATAGTACATATGTTAAGTATATGTAATTTATAACATATAACTGCATTTAAATTTTTTTTTTACAAGTGTGGCTTCTATTTCAAATATAAACCTGGAAAAAAGTTGGGGAATTCTACTCCAGAGGACAGAGCTCAGCTTTTGTGTTGTTTTGCAAAATTCATTGCAGCTATACAAGGCTAGTTTGTCTTTTCCAACATGCTACTATCTCCTAAAGATTTCCGGCACCTATTCCAATAGTATGGGTACAGATATCAGATAGTCAAACTTTTAATGCCCATCAGCCTAAAGATATTCTATTTCATACTTCATACACAAGTTCTCTTAAAAAAAATTCGCCCAATTCCTTAAAGAGCTTCCAATGAGCTATGGACAAAGGGAATGAAGGTTCTGGAGTTGGATATGCTCTGAAAATTGGTTCAAATGAAGAAGTAATTGCATGACAAAAAAAAAAAAATAATAAAATAATGGAGCTTTGATGGCATAAGAGGATCATGAAAATTTATAAATTCCTACGCATTGTGATGACTGTATATGCTTAGACTGATGAAGATACTTTTTCAAATCACAAAATGCAGGAACAAATATTTCATCTAGTGATGAGTTCTTGAGCCATTAAGTTGCACAAAACCTGAGAACAGTTCACATCTACCAGTGATACTTGCCTAGTCTGCTTGATGCAGGCAGGCAAATCCTTAAAATATAGAAATCTGAGGAACTAGTTTATTTGCCACAGATTTTATCGCCATACTGAATGGCATCATGCATTTCTGCCATTTTGCTTTTCCTAACTACTTAGGAGAATGGTCGAAATGGTCTAGGTGGTTCTCCTAGCCATCCAATTAAAATACACTAAATTTTTTTTTTTTTTTTGAGATTTAAAAAAAAAAAAAAAAAAAAAAAAACTTAATTTGATACTTTGCCACTCACCTTGCAGTCATTTCTTTGTTGTAGTATGTTCAATTGTCATATTTTCCTGTATTTGATATGTCAATAATATTGCATTACAAAAGTATAGCAAATTGAACAAAAGCAATTTAAATGGGTAAATGATTTATTCATTATTCAAAATGTTTTTATAATGATTTTCACAGTAAAAGCATGTTATCATATTTATTATTGCAATTTATATTTTTAGTGTTTCTGTCTATGGCTGCATAATGGTCCTAAATATGCCATGGTTTTATTAAATGTTTTAATTAAATGTTGTGATTGCCAAACACTTTGATAGATGAGTCAAAAAACCTAGCTGTGCATTTAGCTTAAGCTCTGCTGATGCACAACAGCATTAGTAATAATAAATAATTTTTATTTTAAAATTATTTTGAAAATGAAATGCACAAGGCATAATCCTTATGAGTTTTGATAATTAACTATATAATACGTTGTAGATACACCATAGTTAACCCATAAATTTGAACTACGTATGTAGTGTAAAAGGCATCGTTTTAATAGTATCTCATATTGTGGGTGCCTTGACAATGAGATAGTTGGTATTGCACTACTTCAAATAAATAACGCTTCTTTAGTAGAGAAGACAACTACTGTTATTTATTTTCAGAGGATACCACCACCCAGACGATTGTTTTGAAGCTAGTGGGGTGGCAGGTACCCTAATAGTGCAACATGCCATCACAGTTGCGAAGTTATATCCACAATATGACAACTTCGCAACTGTGATGGCATGTTGGACTATCAGGGTACCTACCCGCCCAATGATGATGAAGCCCACTAGCTTCGAAACGAGCGTCTGGGTGGTGGTGATATCCTCTGAAAATAAATAACAGTAGTCTTCTCTACTAGAGAAGCATTATTTATTTGAAATAGTGCAATACCAGCTATCTCGTTGCGAAGGCACCCACAATGAGATACTATTCAAACAATGCCTTTTACACTACATATGTAGTTCAAATTTATGGATTAACTATGGTCGTAGCCGAGTGGGCAGGAGCGGGAGTGCAATAGCACACGCACTTTGAGTAGACTGGGGTTCAAGCCCCCGACTGCTGAATACAGTTGATCCTGCACTGGACCAGCGTGGCAGATTATGGTCCATTTTCCCTCAGCATGAATTGTTGAGGAGGCTTCCTTCCTGCAGTGGGTTGATAACGGCTGCACTTTACTCTTTTTTTTTATGGTGTATCTACATCGATATTATATAGTTATTTAAAATTATTATTATTATTTGTTTTGTTTTAAATGATTTTTTTTTTTTTAATTTCTTTTTAACTTCTGGGATGACATTCTACTACATTACAACAGAAAAAAAACAAAGCCCTGCCTATACTCACAAGCAGAAGACCCTGAGGAAAATGGATTAACATTTAACAAAAAAAAAAAAAAAAAACAGGGGAACAATTATGAGTCTTCCAATATTTGAAAAATTAACTAATGGCCTGAGAAGACTGACCATTAAATATCAATAAGTATAACATTATTTAGTGTCAATTGCATCATTAGTACACAGCTGAATTTTAGATAAACCCAAGTTCGTACACTAGGCATCAAGGATGTGCCGAGCCATTTTAGTACCTGAGGCAAGAATAAAAAAAATTTTGCCCTACTGTTAATCATGGCAACATTAGCAATTATTTAATCTTTCTTTCGGCATCCCTTTCAGCTTTTCACCTGAGGCAAGAGCCTCGTTAGCCTCACCCTTGGCTCTGCTAGGCATTATTATAACATCTTATATTATGAAATCCTTCACTATGAGAGAAGGATTTCAAAATATACCTTCCTCATACTTTGAATAAATACCACTTCCCATTAGATATGTCTACTGTTAGTAATTCTCAAATGAGTAAGAGGCACTCATATATGGTACTTTTTTGGCAGTGGTCATCTGATCTTATAACTCTGACTACCTAAGAGGTAGTGGCTTAGAGGGGAACAGGTATCCTGTGTGTTATCAGACACTCAGCCTAAAACACTGATGGATCCAATATTTCTCTATTACAGAAGATTTAGGAGAAGTTCGGTTGGCCTGCCTCCCTAAAATCCACTCGTGCACGCCTTCTCGATGGTAAGCCCTGTTACGTCACTTAGGTGGCAACGAACATGTAGAGTGGTTCTCTTCAAGACGTCTGGTCAGCATGAAGAGGAAAAGACCAAACCCTCCGGCATATGACAGCACGACAATACAAATTGCCCTCAGTCCCCAGCAGCTTTCACTCTCCTTCTTACGGCAGTGAGAGGATCAGAATGGAAGCAGAGGGTGCTAAGAATCTCTGGTTACGACCAGGCTGCCATACACTGAAACTGAACTTGGCCTGTTATAACGTAAGATCACTCATCGGTGAAGACAGGATATTAGAGCTGGAAAAGGAATTAGAAAATGTGAATTGGAATATCATCGGTTTGGCTGAAACAAGAAGAAATTAATCACTTATAAGTTTATTAAATGGAAATCTGCTATATACCAATGGAAACAGTGAAAGGAGTGAAGGTGGAGTTGGGTTTCTGGTCCATAAAGATTTTAAAAACAACATTTTGGAATTCAAAAGTACATCACCAAGGGTGTCAAGATTAATACTCAACATTTCTAAGAGGTACAAGCTAAAGATTATAATGATTTATGCACCAACATCGAGCCATGATGATGAAGAGGTTGAAGAAATGTACACCGAAATTGAGTCTTCTAGATGAGCAGAAAACCCACTACACTATTATTATGGGGGACTTCAATGCTAAGGTTGGAAAAAGGCAAAATAGCACAGAAAGAGGACTATAGGAAATTTTGGAATTGGTGAAAGAAATAAAAGAGGTGAAAGACTTGTGGAATTAGCAGAATCTCAAGGACTGTCAGTAATAAACACTTTTTTTCAAGAAAAGGGTGAACAGAAAGTGGACATGGAAGAGTCCAAATGGATTAACTAATGAAATCGACTTCATCCTCACTAACAGAAGATATACTGTGAATGATGTTACCGTCCTGAATAAGGTAAATGTTGGAAGTGATTACAGAATGGCAAGATGTACACTTGATATAGATGTAGGAAAGGAAAGGAAAAAACTGACTCGAGTAAATAATACAAAAAGGTCTTTGACATAACAGAGGAGGAGAAAAAGCAGTATGTACTGGAACTTAAGAACAAGTTTGAGCTTCTGCAGACTGCTCAGGACCAAGATATCGACGAGAAATATTACAACTTTCTGAAAATGATAAAGCCCAAGAAACTTATAGGGAAAAAGAAATCCAAAGAAGAAAAAATTAGTCAAGAAACACTTGTCATGATGAACCGAAGACGACAAATGAAGAGCAAGAAAAACACTGACAGGGAGAAAATTGAGTATACTGAGTTATGCAAAGCTATTAGAAAGAGACTCAGAGAGGACATAAGATTTAACACAAGAAAAGTAGAACAAGCATTAAGGGAAAGCAAAGGATTTAAATCAGCAGCCATGAGCAGTAATACAGAAAGACACATGATACTGAAACTGAAGAATAGCGATGATGTACTTATAAACAGCAGAGAAGGCATAATTCAAATAGCAGAAGACTACTACAGAGAATTATACAAGGAGCGAGGGAATGATGCCAGCAGTGGGGAAGATGGATTGCAAAGTAGCAACATATACGATATACCCGATATTCTTCCTGATGAGGTAGAACATGCGTTAAAGAAAATGAAGAATCAGAAAGCCACGGAGGAAGATGAGGTTACTGTAGAGTTGTTAAAATTGGGAGGAAGAGACATGACACAAAAACTGGCAAGACTCTTCACAAGATGCATTAGAAAAGGTGCGATGCCTAAGAAGTAGTATATTGCAATCGTAGTTTTGCTGCATAAGGAGATAAATCAGAAATTGGAAATTATAGACCAATTAGCTTGTTATCCCACATCTAAAAGTTGTTCACAAGGGTCATTACTAACAGATTAGAAAGAATACTTAATGAGAATCAACCGAAAGAGCAAGCTGGCTTTAGGACAGGATTCTCAACTATGGATCACCTTCACGTAATATCACAGCTAATGGAGAAAGCAAAACACCATTATGCATGGCATTTGTGGATTATGAAAAGGCATTCGACTCCATACAGCATAAGGCAATGTTTTGGGCACTGGAAAGACAAGGCATAGATAACCCATATATTATGATTTTGAAGAAAATATATGAGAGTGCTACATCCTTTATTAGACTAGACAAAGACAGTAGCAAATTTAAAATCGAGAAAGGAGTTCGACAAGGAGACACTATCTCCGAAGCTGTTTACTGCTGCCCTTGAGGAAGCTTTCAGAAGATTAGACTGGTCGCAGAAAGGAGTCAATGTGAATGGAGAGTACCTAAACCATTTACGATTTGCAGATGACATTGTGGTCATAAGCCACGATCCCAAAGAATTAGAGGAAAATCTTAATCAGTTATGCACAGCTAGTAAGGATTTTGGAGTAAAGATGAATATGGCTAAAACAAAAGGAATGATGAACAAGTATGCCACAGAAAGGGAAATAATGATTGAAGGAGCAGTAATTGAAAAGGTGGAGTCATATACTTATCTGGGACAAGTTATTAGCTGTAATAATGATAAATGTCTGGAAGTCAAGAGAAGAATAAATTTTGGATGGATAGCATTGA
This sequence comes from Mastigoproctus giganteus, assembly GCF_048544385.1. Lineage (NCBI taxonomy): Eukaryota > Metazoa > Arthropoda > Arachnida > Uropygi > Thelyphonidae > Mastigoproctus > Mastigoproctus giganteus. The sequence continues at coordinate 39,718,595 of NC_143584.1, read as the reverse complement.
GGAAATATAGTCACATACTGAAGAGCAATATCCCAGTTTGTCTGAAATGTAAAATAATGAATCAATGTATACTCCCCACCATGACTTATGGAAGTGAAACTTGGGCACTCACCAAAAGAATGGAAGAGAAGCTGAGAACTACACAGCGAAGAATGGAACGAATTATATTGGGAATCAAACTGTTAGATAAGAAGAGAAACACATGGATTAGGCAGCAAACTGAAGTAAAGGACATTCTTATCAAAACTAAAGAACTAAAATGGTCTTGGGCAGGACACATAGCTCGAAGACATGATGACAGATGGACTAAGAAAATAACAGAATGGTACCCAAGAGGAGCTAGAAGAAAACCTGGAAGACAAAGGCGGAGATGGATAGATGAAATTCATGAGTTTTTGGGTAGTAAATGGATGGCCAGTGCTTAAAACAGAAGGAACTGGAAAGTTGCTGGAGAGGCCTTCATCCTGCAGTGGATTGAAAATGGCTGATGATAAGTAAAGAAATCCTTGATGTTTTCCTTAGCATCCTTTGCCAAAGATTTCTCGTAATCTGCCTTTGCCTGCTTAACCTTCATTGTGACTTGATTAAAACTAACTTGTATCTGCCATAGGCTTCTGTGTCGCCTGATAATTTATATGCGTGCCATGCATTTTTCTTCTCTGTCACGAGTCTCATTAGTTCATTTGATAACCATTTAGGCCTAAACCTTGAATAATATTTCTTTATAGGTATGAAACTTTTAGTATCTCCCACGATTAATTCCTTTTGTGCTTCCCACTTACCCATTTGAAACTGATGATCGACATCCTGCAGGAGCTCTCTTACCTTTCAGAAGTGTTACAGAATCACTATGGTAAAAGCATATAAATTAATTATTCGAACTATCAATGCTATTGCCAATTTGAAAAATTTGAAAACAGCCAATTTGAAAACAGAGGGAACTGGAAAGTTGCCGGAGAGGCCTTCATCCTGCAGTGGATTGAAAATGGCTGATGATGACCTAAGAGGTAGTACTCAACTGAGAATAAGTAACAGTAGACTTCTCTAATGGGGAAGTGTTACTTAATAATAGTAATTGAGGCATTTGATACAAGAAAGCAAGTATATGAGCTTACGCAGCAACCACCCTTTTATCCATTGTAGCAGCTTACCCTTAATATCATACTGAATTGAAATATAACAGAGGCAACTTGTTATAAAGGATTCACCAGTATGAGGTGTTATAATGATGTCTAATGCAGAAACTTTGGAAAATAATTGAATTTTAAGAAAGTTTTCTTAAAATTCAATTATTTCCAAAAAGTAAGGCAACATTTTTTTCCCTTAATAATGGTGAAAGGGAATGAGATGAAATGCACATCATCAATAAAACTACGGATTGATTTCCAGTCAATGGAAGAAGGTTATTAATAATATACAAGATGAAAAAAGTGGGGGAAAGAACTGAACCTTGGGGGCCACCAGCATTAGTGGAGAAGTTAGAAGACAAAGAGCTATCTACAATTTGTAGAACTTGGGCCTTTCAAGAACACGAGAAAACTTTTTACAAGAACTTGGTTTTCTCTCTGATCACTCTCAGTGAGCAATCAGAGAGAAAACTGGATATCCAGTTACAAAAAACTGTTGGCAAAACATAAGATGGAAGCTTATTTAAAAGACCTTTATGCCAAACATGATGAAATGCCTTGGAAACGTAAAGAGCAACTGCTTAAGTTTCACCAAACTTTTCCATTGAATTTGTCCATAAATGGGTAGCATAGGCCAGAATATCACCAGTGGATCTACACTGACCGAATCGATACTGGCAATCACTGATCAGATGGAAGGTTTCTAGATAATTTAAGAATTGGTTAATTGATTTCTCCATTACTTTAGAAAGAGTAGAAGTGCAATGGGATGATAACTGGATGGGAGGGATTTTCACCTTTTTTTTTTTTAGGAACTGGCTGAATATAAACAAATTTCAAAGCAGAAGGGAAAAGACCTTTGGAATAAGAGGGTGAAAAAAACAGGAGAAATAGAAGTAAGCTAAGGAGCACAGGTTTTGAGAACAAGTGAAGAAATACCATCAGAACCTAGAGCTTTCTTAGCATCAAGATTGTAAAGAAAAGTAGGATGCCAGCAGGTCAGCTTTATCTTTGGCCGAAGTGAAAATAGAACCATCTGGTTTTAACAGAGGTGGAAATAGATATGGACAAAAGTTGGGGCCAATAGTTTTGGCAAGAGACCAGAATGCCCTAATACCATTTGGACAAGAAGCAAGTTTTCTACTCTTAGCCTGTTTTAAGTCTAGTTTGAACTGATTAATAACTGCTTTACAATTGTTGTGAGCTTTCGTGCAGACAGAAAAATGAATGTGGAGATTTGGATACAAGCCAACTGTGATATGTAATATTCTTATTTTGAACAGCCTCAATAAACTTACTGGATAAAAAGTTTTAGATAAAGGATGAGATTTTAAGGCAGAATGTGTAATAATGGATTTCATCACTGAAAGAATAATAATCCACTGACAAAATCTGAGCAAACGTTGAAACAAGAAGACTTAAAAAAGCAAACCCATCCAAGGAAAAGAAATCTCATAGATCATCCCATTTTGCATTCTTGTAATGCCAAACAACACAAGGTTGAGAATGGCCACGAGAGAAAGGCTCCATCGATACATCACCAAGTTATGATATGTGGTGTCTGGAGGACCACTTATCCCAACCATGCATTTGGAAGGGTTGTTTGTGAGAAAAAAGATATTTCTCACAAACAGCCCACACTGTCAATAGTGTTGACTATGTGGTCAGGATTGTCTGGTATTCTGGTAGATAAATGAACAATCTGTGCGAGGTAATTAGTAATTGCAAAAGCCTCAGCATCTCAACCAGCTGGATCTGTGTGACTAGAAAATGGAAGCCAGCTGGAGTTCTGAACATTAAAATCATCAAGGAAAATTACCTCACTGTTAGGAAAGTTGGAATGGAGAAAGTCAAGTGTCAAAGAGAGGAAGTCAGAGTTCCGAGTGATTAGTGGAGTTGGGAGAAAATAGAGGCAACAGATGAATTTGATAGAATGGGGCAGAGAGAATTTAAGCTGTAGATCATCGAAAAAAGCAGGTTCCAAATTACTGAGTCTCTGATAGGGAATATTAGAGTGGCCATAAGCGATAGTACCACCCTTGAAGTGAAAGGAATCATAAAATGAATAATTCGGATTACTCAGATGAGCAGTAGTTGAATCGATTGATAACTGGAATTCAGTAAGAAAAAGTACACGAGGTTTGGCAGACTAAGTGGAAATGGACATCATTGAGACTGGAAATGAGGCCATTTATTGTGAAATGAACGATGAATCATCTGGGAGATTTAGATCTTTTCACAGATAAGTCAGTTCGGCCTCGGATAAAGAAAGCCCTCACGAGAACGATGAGAAACGTCAGATAACTTACGTGGAAAATTAGCTTCCTGATATGGCACTCTAGCGCTGCTCGGTCTGGAGGATATATTGATTGACAGGTAAGCGTGGCAAACGATGAAATGATTGGTGGTGGGCATGACAGACAAGCTACTGTGTAGTCATTGGTTGGCATTATGATGTGTATTTACCAGTAAAGAACGGTACATAATAGTTTTGTAATGAACGGTGAACAGGTAATAGTAGCGATGATTCTTTTAAAGATGAAAGAAATTTCCGCATGAGTGCCTTTAAAAATAAAAGTACAGTAATAAAAAATTAATATTTTATTAACAAACAATTTATGTGCTAGTCCGCTCACGATTCTAAAGAAAAAAGGTTAGGTTACCCCTCCATTTCGGGAGAGATTCAAGCTTCCATGGGATTCAAGTGGAGGTAACCTGACCTTTTTTCACCGTTAGGGCATATTATTGAACAAGAAAATAAAAACACAGTCATAAAATTTTTGTTTTATGAATGCATTTCTAAATATGACTGATTCTAAAGAAAAAAGGTTATGTTACCCCCTCCACTTCGGGAAGGGGTTCAAGCTCCCATGGGATTCAAGTCGAGGTAACCTGACCCTTTTTCACCATTACAGTAAATGTTAGGGCATGTGTGATTAGGACAAGTTACCATTAGTGCTGCTACAGTGATACTAAACCGATGTTATCGTGTGTTGTGTTCGCTCACCAATCAGCACGTCGTTTGCCACCCCTACCTGTCAATCAGTATATCGTTCTTGACTTTGCTCCAGACCGATAACTCCTACCGTCTGTTTACCGAGTGAGCAGCGCTAGAGTGCCGTATCAGCAAACTAATTTTCGGGGTAAGTTATCCGACGTTTCTCTTCGTTCTCGTGCAGGCTTTCTTTACCTTCGCCGTCAGTTCTACTAGTTTGACAATTCATGATGTATCTGGTAGAAAGAAAAAAGGTAAGGAGAACATGCTGTATGAAGTAATGAAATTTTTGGATATGGCATACACACTACTACATCCCTCCAATTATTATCTAGCAGAAGAGACAGCGATATTATAGACTAGCTGATCTGGAAGCCTCCTAGAGAGTTATCAATAGGTTAAGTCAGGTGCACTACCTAGCAGCCAGCCTGCAAACACAATATTAGAGCAGTACTCCAGAAATGTAAGGGAGATTGGATCTCGTCATGATGTCCATCATAACCTCAAAACACATCAATCATACTGCATGATGAAAGATGGGAGGGAATTGCAGGAGCTTTGCTCTGGAGACTAAACAAGGGTTCCAACACTTTAATCCTCCAATAAACAAAGTAGTAGTAGTATTGCACTGGTTGATGAGTCAATTAGCACCTAGTACTACCTGGTAACACAGAGGGATAGCATTCCTCCATGTGATGTGGGTGCCATGTCTTGACCACCCAGGTGCGAATTGACTTACATTGGTTAGCACCAGGATGGTCACCTCCAGTATACAAGGTGCCGTATTTCAGGAATTGCACATGGGGGGTTAACCCAGGGTTACTAACAGTCCCATCATTATGAAGGTGCAAGCAGAGAATTTGGCTGTCATAGACCTACCGGAACTCGCCTATATTAGGTCCACTTGACTGAGTGTCACCTGAATATTAGTTCCATCAGTGTTTTAGACTGTCAGGTGAAAATCTGAACTTGACATACCTGATAGAATGTTTTGTGACAGGCTCAAGGACCCCCCCCCCCCAAGTATGCCCTGATTCCTGTAAATAATCACCTTGCTGACCTTCATATTATCTGGAAACTGAGACAAAAACTTTATATGCCTTCATCAATATCATTATTAAATACATACTGTAAAACAGTAAGGGAACTAGCACTAAAACCTTGAGGGACTCCACTAATAATATTAATCCAAAAAGCAGAGTGCCCATTTATAACCACACTTGTCTTCTGCCACTCAACTATTTCTTTATCCATAGCAGTAACTTGCCCCTAATGCTATACCATTCCACTTTCTACAGCATTTGTCTATAAGGAACAGTCAAAAGCTTTTCTGAAATCTAAATATATGATGTCAAAATTACTTGTATTCTGTTCCTTTTTTACTGCATCATTGTCAGATCAGATAGATTCACTCTTAAAAAATCCATTCCTGTTAAGAAGATCCCACAATACTTCTTTAACCACTGACTCCATTATTTTCCCTGAAACAAAAATCAAGCTTACAAGTCTATAATTGCTCACCCACCCACCGCTTGAATAGAAGCCACCTACAATCCATAGGAAACTCCCCGGAATTCAAGGATTCCTCATGATTATGGCTAAGGGTTTTGATTACTTCTTTTGCTGTTTCTTTTAATATGACTTTCAATCAAGTCATTAAAAAAAAATCTTATTTACCAGATGTCTTATTTACTTTTAGCTTCAGCAATTGACAAAAGCCTCTGAGCAGTGCACACAGGCTGCCAAAACAGTTCATGGGATTTTGTCCATGCTGAACAAAAGGAGGTGATCATCCCATTGTATAAGGCAATGGAGATGCAGAATTGGAGGACCCCTGGTGCCACATAAAAAGCAACAACTATGTATAAGGCAATGGTTAAGCCAATGTCGTATGAGATAGTAGAATCCTGCCTCCCCATGGCAAGGGAGGTAACTACACCAAAACAATATTTACATTCACTAAGAGGATTTAAATTGTGTGTGAATTTTAGCGTTGTTCAGCCTTTGGTTCAGGGAGCGCTTTTGTGGGAGTTTTAAATATGATGTTGTATGCATTGTACTACCATAATCAAATTACACATCCCTTCTAAATGAAGAATCTGTGAGAGGTCATTAGTAATTGCAAAACTGAACAGCATGACATCTCCAATATCTCTACTATGTTTCCATTTGTTGACTTAACAACATTCATAACTTATTCCATTACTCCCTCTTTCCCAATGTCTTTTTAAAAGTTGGCCATAGAATTTAATTTCTTCATCACTGAGAAATTTTATTACAGGTTATTTTATATTTGCTATAGTGCTCAGATTGTTTGGGATGAATACAAATTGTCAACGGCCAATTTACATTCACCCCATACAACTTTCTCTTTTATTACTGACTTCAGTTCAGCAGTCATTAAACAATAACACTTTTAAGGTATAAGAGGAATCTGTGCTTGTTACATTCACAAACTGTTCCCATTAAATATAATTTAAATGATGCCTAAAGCCATCATATTTTTCCATCTGAAACTTAAGAGCTATCTCATTGCCCCTACAAAAATTATCCCTTTAGTCATGAGCTGCATTAGCACATTATGACACTACCTGTTAATGGTAACTTAAAGCAAAATTCTGAATACTGCTTGAATCCTTGATAAAAATGGGGCCAAGAGTGTTGTTTTCTCATGTGACATCTCTTAACATGTTGATATAAATTCCAATCAAATCCATCAATAAATATATTGCACTGTGAAATGCAAGAAACTCACCAACAAATCGCAATCTACCTATAGAAATTTAAGTCTCCCATCTTGTTCAATTCATTTGTCAGTATAAACTATCATCATATTTTGCACACCGACTGGTCTATAGCATACCCTCAATGTCATTTTAACTTTCCAATCACTTATGTTGCATTACACTGACTCAATATCTCATCAAATGGATATGCTCTGCCTGAATAAATGTGCTTCACAATCAACCCAGGTAATGGTGGCACAGGATCACAAAGACTTTTCAGCAAAATATCTAACATGCATTAATTACTTGTTTGAGATATGTAGCTGTTGCTTTATATATCTTCCTAAATATATACACAATTTAACTTGAGTAGTTTTGAAAGTGATATGTTGTATATGAAGATTTATTAGTTATGTGTAAGATTAAGCTCCAACATTACTGAAATAATGATTGTTGACATATACATGTGTCATGCAAATTTTTTGTGCACTTGATTTTATAAATGTGAGAATGTAAGAAACAAATAGTGTTGTATTTTATGATTATAAATATGTATTTTTCTCTGCAGAATTAAATTTTAATTTTTTTAATAAATTTTTTTATAAACAAAAAGAATTAAATTTTAATTTTTCATTAAAATAAAAATTTGCATTCAATAAGTATTGTTATCCATTAGCAAAAGGTCAAGCATTAGAATACTCCAAAGCAAAATTCAAAAAAACCAAAAACTTTTCAGTAGTAAAAACTGAAAATTTGACTTGTCAAATAGGATGCCATCATTTATTTATTTTTTTTATTTATAGGGATGTCATCACCAAGTTAAAAGCAAAATGCCTCCCCCTTTGGCATGTCTATATTTTCTGTAAACATTGTATTTACCATATTCAAATTCTGCCCTCAGTGTATCAGAATGGCACCATGCTTTTGATAATCCTATTATCATCATTAGTCAATTAAACGAGTACTTGTGGAATCTAATTATACTTATAGAATTATCATACAGACAGGTGAGAGGCTCTTTTCATGTTCTTTGTAAGCCAAATATTGCATGTTATTGCTAGCATAACTATACTCATGAATTTTCCAAGCACATATTCAATTATGTTTTGGCATTCTGTCAACTGCTTTCCCAACGTCCTGCAAGCCATGTATTTCATATACTACTGGCGCCTCCGTAGCCAGGTGGGCAGGAGCAGCAGTGCATAGCACACGCTTCTTGATTAGGCCGGGGTTTGAGCCCGTGACCACCAAATACGGAGGATGAAGAAAGGTCAAGGAATGATCACCGCATATCCCTCGAGCAATATGGCCTTAGTTGCTAATGCTTCTAAAAAAAAAAAAAAACCCAAACACTACTTTGCACAAATAAACAGTTTGTTAAAAAAACTTTTTGCTGCACAAATTTTAAGTGTCTATATCTCACACTCCTACCAAAGAGCAATATTCCAAAATACTTAACACTGTCTCAATAGCATCACTTACTATTTAAAATGAGAAGCATTCAAAGAACTTATCTTGGAAGCTACTAGGCTTTACATACCAAGTAAGAAATATTGTTCAAGGTTTAGGCCTAAATGGATGCCGGATGAACTAATATGGCAGAGAAGAAAAATGCATGGGATACATACAAATTAACACGTGACACAGAAGCCTATGATAGATACAAGTTGATCTGTAACTAAGTTACAAAGGAGGTTAGGAAGGCGAAGGCAGATTACGAGAAATCTTTGGCAAGGGATGCAAAGAAAAACAGCAAGGAGTTCTTTACTTATGTAAACTCTAGAAGGAAGGGGATGAATCAGATTGGTCCACTTGATATCGATCGGTCAACTGTTGATGATCCTGCTCAGGTAGCTAACAAACTGAATGAATATTTTGCATCGACATTTACCCATGAGGAGTTATTCAGCGAGGGGAATGCCAGAGGTGTATTCAACTCTGGCAGTAAGCTAGAGAATCTTGTAATAACTGAGAGTAAAGTGGAGGAGAAATTGTTGAAGATAAATACAAGAAAGGCACCTGGGCTGGATGGGATCTATCCAGTTATATTAAAGGAGGCAGCAAAGGAAGTAAGCAAACCCTTAGCCATAATTATGAGAGCTTCCTTGGACTCAGGGGAGGTACCCATAGACTGGAAATGTACAAATGTGACCCCAATTCACAAAGGAGGATCAAAGGGCAACACAAGTAATTATAGACCTGTTAGTTTAACTTCTGTTCCTGGAAAATTAATGGAGGCACTGGTTAAAGAAGCACTGCAGGATCATCTAGACAAGACTTCAGTTATAGCTCAGACACAGCATGGTTTTGTTAAGGGGAAGTCTTGCCTGACCAATTTGATTGGATACTATGATGCAGTCACAAAAGAACTGGATGCAGGGAATAACTTTGATATTATATACTTAGATTTTAGAAAGGCTTTTGATACTGTTGCACATGGAAGACTGCTGCACAAATTGGAGCAGTGTGGCATTGGAGGCAAATTGCTGCTATGGATAAAGGGGTGGTTGAGGGGGAGGAGACAGAGAGTGGTACTCAATGGACACTGCTCATCATGGACTAATGTTATTAGTGGAGTCCCCCAGGGTTCAGTATTGGGTCCATTATTGTTTTCTGTATTTATAAATGATATTGATGATGGTATATCAAGCTTAATGTCCAAGTTTGCAGACGATACAAAGGTTGGCAGGGTTGTCAAGGACACTACGCTACTGCAACAGGATCTGGAAAGGTTGAGAAGATGGGCTGAGAGGTGGCAAATGAAGTTTAACATTGACAAATGTAAAGTACCACATATGGGAAACAGCAACCCCAGAGCAACGTATCAACTCTGTGGTACTACACTGACAGTGGTAGAGAATGAAAGGGACCTGGGGGTGGTTGTGCAGGCAGATGTGAAGTTTTCTGAGCAGTGCAGACGGGCTGCAAGAGTAGCTCATGGTGTATTGTCGATGATATATAGGAATTTTTCTAGCAGGGATAAGGAGGTGATTATTTCCTTGTATAAGGCAATGGTCAGGCCACACCTGAAGTACTGTACACAGGTCTGGAGGCCTCATTTCAAGAAGGATGTAGAGATGCTGGAACGAGTACAGAGAAGGGCAACAAGATTAGTGAATGGAACAAAGGGGTGCTCTTACGAAGAAAGGCCTAAGTTTTGCAAATTACAGTGTCTGGGGACTAGGCACCAGCGAGGTGATCTGATAGAGGTGTATAAAGCCTTGAATGGTTTGAGCATGCTCAATGCTGATGGGATTCTTCCTCTTGCTCAGAATAATCACCTGAGAGGGTATAAATTCAAATTGAGAAAAGACAGATGTAGGATAGACGTGAGGAAATTTGCCTTTAGCCAGTGGGTGGTTGGTTGGTGGAATGAACTTCATCCCTTGTCGTGGAAGTTGATAGCCTAAATAAGTTTAAGGCTCAGCTGGACAGGTATTTCAAATGAACAGAGGGGTGAAGTGGAAATGGTTATTTTTTGGCTGATGCTGCATAAGCTTGATTTCTTGCATCGAATGCCTCTACTAATGCTAATGCTAAAAATGTATCCATAGATATAAAAACATTCCATTCAGTCAGGGCCATGCAGAGATACTTGGAGGCCAGGATGCAAATGGGATTAAGGGGCTCATTTATGTTGAGACTTTGATGGCTCCCTCAAATGGGCCCCCAGATCAGGGGCCTGATGTGGTGCATCCGATGCACCCCTTGCCTTTTGTCAACAACTGCATATACTATCCACATGAGTCTTGTGTAATCTTTCAAAATTGTAGTCAATTAATTGGGCTCAGGCCATATACTTCAGTAATAAGTGTAGAAAAGGAGGATCAAAGGATGACACAAGTAATTACAGACCTGTTAGTTTAACTTCTGTTCCAGGGAAATTAATGGAGGCACTGGTTAAAGAAGCACTGCAAGATCTAGACAAGACTTCTGTTATAGCTCAGACACAGCATGGTTTTGTTAAGGGGAAGTCTTGTCTGACCAATTTGATTGGATACTATGATGTGGTCACAAAGGAACTGGATGCAGGGAATAACTTTGATATCTTATATTTGGATGTTAGAAAGGCTTCTGATACTGTGGCACATGGAAGACTGCTGCACAAATTGGAGCAGTGTGACATGGAGGCAAATTGCTACTATGGATAAAGGGTTGAGTAGGAGAAGACAGAGTGGTAATCAATGGAAACTGCTCTTTCTGGACTAATGTTGTTGTTATTTGGTTTTTAGGAGCATTAGCAACTAAGGCCATATTGCTCTGAGAATATGTGGTGGTCATTTCCTAACCTTTCTGCATCCTCCGTATTTGGCGGTTACGGGCTCGAACCCCGGTCTGATCAAGAAGCGTGTGCTATGCACTGCTGCTCCTGCCCACCTGGCTATGGAGGCGCCGTGGACTAATGTTAGTAGTGAGTCTCCCATGGATCAGTATTGAGTCCATTGTTGTTTTCTGTATTTATTAATGATACTGATGAGTGTATATCAAGCTTAATGTCCAACTTTGCAGACAATACAAAGGTTGGCACAGTTGTTAATGACATTAAAGTCAGTATGCTGCTGCAACAGGATCCAGAAAAGTTTAGCAGATGGGCTGAAAGGTAGCAACTGAAGTTTAACATTGACAAATGTAAGGTACTGCATATGGGAAGCAGTAACCCCAGAGTAACATATCAACTGGGTGGTACTACACTAATAGTGTAGAGAATAAAAAGGACCTTGGGGGTAATTGTGCAGGCAGATATGAAGTTTTCTGAGCAGTGCAGACAGTCTACAAGAGTTGCTCATGGTGTCTTGTCAATGATATAGAGGAATTTTTCTAGCAGTAATAAGGTGATTATCCACTTGTATAAGGCAATGGTCAAGACACACATTGAGTACCGTATACAGGACCGGAGGCCTCATTTTATAAGTATGTAGAGCTAATGGAGCGAGTGCAGAGAAGGGCAACAAGATTACTGAATGGAAGGGTTTCTCTTATGAAGAAAGGCTTAAGTTTTGCAAATTACAGTGTCTGGAGACTAGGCACCTGTGAGGTGAAGAAAGCCTTGAATGGTTTGAGTATGCTCAATGCTGATGGGATTCTTCCTCTTGCTCAGAATAATTGCTGAGAGATGCTACTAAAAACACTGACTCAACTCTATAAAATGCCTTTATTATAATAATCTAAAATAACATAAAATTATAATAAAATATATGCATACTGATCGTATAAACTATTTTAAAATAATATTAAAAACAAATAAAATGATATATAACAAGAATAAAATGTAAAGTTAAAAATGCTAAAAAGATGTATAAAATCACTAATAACCACTAAAATAGGAACTTTCGGCAGCCTTCATCAGTAATAATGGTTACAGGTTATCTGACAATTTATATATACAGGGTGTTTCGAAAATGATGGTCAATAATTTAAAGCTGAAAAGTACAAACTAAAATAAGCAAAAAAGGCCTAGTGAACATCAGGCTGCAAATGAACCGTTTTCAAGATAATGCGCATTTTCTGTTAAGATCCACTACTGACGATGGGAGCACTCTGGGAGGGTAATCTGTATTTCCGAGACCTTGTACACGCTGGATATGGTAGGTGAGACAGTAATTGGCTATGTAAAATTTGCCACACTGCTATGACTCAGTACACACACTTAAAGAGCAATCATCCTTGTCAAAATTCCTGGATTTTGTTCTATTCTTTCTAACAGCCCCGGAGGCAATGCTGGGGATATAAGGACTGACTTTACTGATTAGTAGGTGCTTATTGTGCGAGTCACAAGTGTCTTGAGACACAAATAGTCTCCTTATACTTGAAACTGAAAGTTTCCGTTGCTGCTCATACCTCCAAGTGGTCCGGGGTGGATAGGTGAGGGGATAACCCCTTACCTAGCTAAACTGAGCAGGTTGATAAGGGGACGAGGCTCTTGTTTTTTTGTTAAAATCAGGAGGGGTGTATTTTTCCTCTCCTGAGTGATTAGAAGCATTTCCCTTGCATTGCCCTTGCACGTATATTTATAGTTGGTATAGCAATTTCTGTGCCCTATGGACGTGGTTTTCAGTTGCACAGTTGTGCTCAATTTTAGTCCAAGCATTAACTAGAGAGGCCTTTGGGACCACTGCCTGTTTAACTTGGGCAGTGTTGTTTTTAACGCTGTACGGAGTTAGAGCGTTTTTAATTTTTCCATTTTGGCTTGAGTGGACCATAGCTCCTAGCTCTCTAACAAACTGTTGTGTATATATATGTATATAGTTGACTATTCACCATATTTGGAGTCTAGTTTTTAATTGTAAATAATTTCTTTTAGTTATACAATGTCGTCGTCTTCAGAGGAAGAGATACCTGAAGAAGATTTAAGGTTGGCAACAACGGACGTGACAGAGGAAGAGAAAGAAGATATAGCACGTGTGGTACTATCACAAACGGAAGAATTGACTGAGATAGGGATCTTTGCAGGAAAGACCCTAAAGAGAACACCAGTTAAAGAAGATTTAATATCATTGTCAGGTCCTCTAGTTGATGTGAGTACAGTGTCAAAGAAAAGGAAGTCAAGGAAAAGAGTGTCGGGAAGAATAACGGACACTATTTCTGATGGAGAATTGAGTCAGAAGGAGAAACGCAAGAAAAAGAAAAGGGAAGAAATAGTTCCTGAGATAGTGACTCAAGGATTTGAGCATATTTATAAGGCTAGGGAACAATTGTATAGTTTCTTGTGGGATCCTGTGAGTAAAATCCCGACTGCTTCTACTAGAACTATAATGGAGTTTTGGGACGCTTTGGATAAAAATATGCACGAAGTCCAAACTGAAAATTTACTTTTGAAAGACCGATTAAAAAGAACTAGGAAAGATAGTAGTGTTGGATATGCCGATGTTGTTAAAAAGAAAATAATAGAAGAGAAAGGAGCTCCGAAGGTCCTAATAATTAAGGCTGATGTGGAGCGCTTTAAAACAAGTGAACAGGTTAAGGAAGAAATTTTAAAGGAAGTGCGTCCATTATTATCAAATATTAATGTTCGTAACATCAGGACGATTCGTGACAGAGGCATCTTGGTAGAGGCTGACTCTAATGAGGACCTGGCAAGGATTAAATCATGTACTAAGATACAAGAAATTGGATTGAAATTTGCTGTACCAAAGTTAATAAATCCAAAAATAGTTGTTTATGATATTGAAGAAATGCAAAAAGAAGAATTTTGCAAACAACTATGGCTAAAGAAATTTAAAGATTTTGGAATCAGTGAGAAGAAGATTAAAGAAGGAGTTGAGGTTCTTACTATCAATCGAAGTAAAGTAACAAATATGAAAAACTGGATTGTTCAGGTAGTTCCAGAAATTTGGAAAATAATATGTAACAAATCTAAGCTTTTCCTAAGGTGGTCTTCTTGTAAGTTTAAGAAAATCTTTGCTTTGACTCAATGTTATAGATGTCTTAATTTTGGACACATTGAAATATTGTAAAAGAGAGGTGGTGTGTGGACACTGCGGGTTCACATCTGTATAAGGATTGTCAGAACAAGGTAAATGAGCCAAAATGTTGTAACTGTACTTAGCATGGTGTGGAGGCTGTCCATGTTGCAACGAATAAGATTTGTCAGGAGTATGTCAAGGCCTTAGAATTATACAAAAAGAAAATACATTATGGCTAACAACTTGAAAATATTACAACTAAATGCCCAAAAAGCAAAGGCTGTTGCATTAGAAGTCAATATGTATATGGAACAAAATGACGTGGCTATTGCACTCTTGCAGAAACCTTATTCTTTGAAGGAACAAATAACAGAATATCCGAAACATTATAGGATTATTAAAGAAGGGATTAATCCTCTGGCTGCTATTGTAATTAGGAATACAGATTTAGTAGTAACCAAAGTTACAAAACTATGTAATAAATGCTATGTCTGTTGTGAAATTTTGGGAAGTTTTGGAAGATGCTATTTTGTTTCCTTATATTGTCCGCCAAGTGATGATATTGATGATAGCGTAAGATATTTGGAATTGATGTATAATAAATTGGGTTCCTGTGGGGTAGTAGTGGCCACAGATTCGAATTCTAATTCTCCGTTGTGGGACAGTGAGGGAACCGATGAGAGGTGAGGTTCTTGAGGAATTTCTCGCTGCTTCTGGAATGGAGGTAGTCAATATATTGGGACATATTCCGACATTCAGCTCTGTGCATGGACAGTCATATTGATTTTACTTTGGCTACGCGAAATATGATTAGGAACGTTACAAATTGGAAGGTATTAAATAGTACTAGTAGTGACCACAACACTATCTCCTTTGAATTGGGTTTTAATAATCAGAGCAGGGTTGGCATTGATACCGGCAGGTTTAAGACCAGGAATGTGATATGGCCTAGATTTGAACAAGAATGTGTTAGAAAGTTTAGTGATATTTCTTGGACTGGTAAGAGTGCCGAAGATTGTATTAAGACCTTAACTTCAACTATTGTGAATGTGTGTGTGAAAGTGATGAAGAAGAACTTTAAAGTTAATAAGCCAGTTTTTTGGTGGACAGCAGAACTGACTGAGAAAAGAAAGAACATGTTCTCTAAACGAAGAGATTTTCAACATGTTAGAAGATCAAGTGATAGTTACCTATGTAGTTTGTATAAAGATGTTTATCGACGAGCTCGTTCAGACTATGTTCGTCTGTTGAATAAGACAAAACAAGATAGTTGGAGAAAGTTTGTTGGAGAGCGGGGAGCTAAGGATCCATGGAGTTCGATTTTTAAATTAATCACTAATAAAAAGGCCATACAAGATACTGTAAATACACCTGATGATTTGAATACGCATATTATAAGTTGGCAAGATTCTGTAAGCAGGATCCTGGAAGACCTCTTCCCGATGGACTCTGGAGGATTGGGGCAGGATCAGATGCAAATGCTGGAAGGAAATAAAAATTATAAGTCAAATGTAATAGAAGAACAATTTACTATGGACGAAGTAATAGAAGCTGTAGACCGCGCAAAGGATGGAAGGTCGCCGGGCCTTGACAAAATTGAAGTAATTGTAATGAAGAAGGTTTTTCAGTTAATGCCTGATTTATATGTGTTAATTTTTAATAAATGTATGCAAGAAGGTACCTTCCCATCAAGTTGGAAAACAGCTGAAATTAAGTTGTTAGTAAAAAATACTGATGGGTTATTAAATGAAACCCAAGGGTACCGTCCCATCGCACTCTTGTCGGTTCCGGCTAAAACTTATGAAAGGTTAATTATTAACCGAATTATGATTTACAATGAAATGAATATGTCCTCTGGGAACCAATATGGTTTCAAAAAAGGCAAGTCTACAGAGGATGCAATCTATAAATTAGTTCAGACCGTCGAGGCTTGTGATGGTAAGTACGCTCTTGGGATTTTCATTGACTTTAAAGGTGCATTTGACAGGTTATGGTGGGAAGGTATCTTAAGCCGTATTAGGAAATTAGAGTGTTCTGAAGTACTTTAAGTGTTTTAGAAGCTATTTCCAAAATAGGGAAATTGTTATAAGAACAAAATATAGTGAAGTGAGAAGAAATGTATATTGAGGTTGTCCTCAGGGTTCGGTGATCGGCCCCTTTGCATGGAATATGGTATTAGATGAGTTTCTAGAAGTAAATGTAGAAAACGTGGATAAAATAGCGTATGCGGATGATCTTGTCCTGGTTGTCTGGGGTAATGCACGATCTGAAATTGAAAAAAGGGCAAAACAGGTTTTGGAACAATTAGTGGAATGGGCTGATATGTATAAATTAACGATATCAAGGAATAAAACTGTTCAGATGCTTCTGAAAGGAAGACTTAGCATGAACCGAGCCCCCACCGTGAGGCTTCAGGGTTGGACTGTTCGATATGTGAGAGTAACAAAATAGCGTATGATATTTACTGAGCACGCTAAATTTTTAAAAACAAAAAGTTTCGACATTGTATGCCAAGCTCAGGAGGGTTATTAGGAATGATTGGGGTATCAAAGGACGTGCAGTGAATTTATTATACGATTGTGTATTTGTACCCATAATCACCTATGCCTCTGGAGCTTGGGTTCATAAAGTACAAAACTCTACTATCATAAAGTATTTAATTCAGGATCAGAGATTTGCTCTATTGGGCATTACTAGAGCATGTCGAACCGTCTCCTCTGAAGCCTTACAAGTGCTCTCATGCAAGATACCAGCTCAATATATGGTACTGTTTTATGGGTTGGTCTACTATACTAAAAATAATGTTAAGAGTACGCTTTTTGGTATATCATCTTGCACTGAAAATCGAACTTATCAGATAAGTGACATTAAGGAAGAAAAGATAATGATAATTGACAAGTGGCAAGAACAGTGGGATAGTAGTACCAAGGGTAGACCAACCTATAAATTTCTACCTAAAGTAGATCTTATAAACCATAGAAATAAAAACTGGTTGCAATTAGGTTTGAATGCAACCTTTTTAATAACAGGCCATGGACTTGTCTTGAGGTTGCATCAGTTGGGGTTGTGTGAGTGTGGAATTTCTGAGACATCTGAACATGTAATGCTTGATTGTCCAAATTATGCTGACTTAAGATTTGATTTAGAAAATTCAGTTGGCATACCGGTGAGAGATGGACTATGGATCCTGTTTGAAGACAGAAGATTATTTGCCTATTTTAATAAATATGTTGAAGCAGCATTCAAAAGACGTTATCATTTGATGCTAGATAGTGGAGGCCCACCTCGCCAGGACAGGGGCGTCAACTCCCATCATTAAGATTGACAGGACAAAGTTTAAGGCCAAAGTTAATTCTTCTGATGGGAGGCTAAGTGGCCGAATTTGTGTTAATTGTTGTTGTTCTGGTTTTGTGAGTTTTAATTGCGTTATTAATTAAATAAAAGTGAACTCTAACCGAGAAAGAACCATAATCCCATTGGGTAAAATCCACGGATGGGCTACGGCCCAGGTAGTGGACTCCCCTTTATGGAGGCTAAAATGGAATATTCTTTCTAACACCCTTTCCTCAATATCAGGTGTTATGCTTCTGGGCCTACCTGCTCGTACTCCATGTGTGAAGCACCCATGTTCTCTAAGGCGTTGATGTAGCCTAATGAATGTGCACCGGGGAAACTGACAAGGTGTACAGTACATCTTGTCAGTGGTGGATCGCAACTAGAAATGTGCAATATCTCAAAAACTATTCACTTAAGGACCCAGGTTTACTAGACTTTTTTGGCATACTGTAGTCTGTACAGTTCACCTTTACATTATTGACCATCACTTTTGAAACACCCTGTATACATACGTCTCAGGAGGTCGGTGAGATGAACTATGGCATCTGCACATGGTCCACTTCTCGTGCATTGGAACCAGAAATTGGACAGGCCACTCTAAACCATTCGTCTCTCCTTAGGATAAGGGCTTCAAAGTGTGGATGAATGCGACAGCCCTTATCCCTATTAAGATTGTAGCATTTCAGACAAACATATCCTGAACTCACCAGCTATTTCTGGTTCCAAAAGCCATGTGCCCTATCCACGATCACAGCTTCTTTACTTGTAATATCATGCCCAGTTTCCCAGACATGTTCGGCTATGGCCTCTGTAATTGGCAGAGGTTCAGCCATAGCCGAACATGTCGCCTCTTTCGCCATTTAATCTCATCGCCTCTTTCTTCAGATGAGGAGCAGTGGGACCCCACCCTGTCCATTAAGGCCTTAACCACACTATTTTTGTGGCAGCTGGCTTGAGCAGTTTTAAAGTGTATATTGGGCCATGACAGATAGTAGGGAACACATAGTTCTGTAAACCTTAGTTTCAAGTGTCGGCCTGATGTTTGCCGATGATAGTGCTATCTTTGCTGGTAACGACTCTGAAGCCATGGACATCCTCTACGACATTGCCCGGCCATACGGTTTGAAGATCAATGCTGATAAGACAAAGGCCCTGACAACAGATGGGTCGCAAGCCACCATCTATCTCGAAGGCGTCCAGATCGAGCAAGTGCAGGACTTTAAATACCTTTGGTCGCTGGTCCAGGAGAATAAAGTTGCATCCACCATGGAAATCCACAGCAGAATTGGACAGGCGGCCACTGCGTTCGCCTCGTTCAAATGGTGTCTGTGGAAGAGGACCAACATTTCCTCAAAGACTAAAATCCGACTCTTCCGGACTTTGATCCTGCCCATTCTCCTTTACGGATCAGAAACATGGATTTGTCTCAAGCTAGATTTAAACAAACTTGAGGTATTCCAAATGCGATGCCTGCGGCACATTTTGGGCATCTCACTTCGTGACCGCATCACTAATGATACCATCCGCACCAGATGCCAACAGCAACCAACCATTGCCGACCAAATCCAGAAGTGAAGGCTTAGATGGTTTGGCCACGTATGTAGAATGGGCACGAACAGAATACCATCCACACTCCTTTGGAGACAACGACCCACCCAATGGAGCATCCAATGGACCGCGCCTAGGAAAACGTGGGCCAAGCAAGTGGAAAATGACTTGAAGAGCTGACGTCTCGACCTTAACCACGCCAGGACTGACGCCATGGATCGTAAAGTATGGAAGAACATCACAGAGCAAGTCCGAAACCCTGTGGCACCTACAGCAGCATACTAGTTGCGTGGCCAACCACCTCCCCCAGCTGCCAGCCAAGGACCAAGAAGAAGAAGTGTCGGCCTTCTCTATATACACACATCTTGGAATGGAAGAGTCTCCCCCTGCTCAACCTCCAAGGTAAACTGGATATAGGGCGAACAGTTATTTAACCAAATGAGCATTTCTGTTTCGTATTACCGTGAACGTGTCATTGACATATCTCTTCCATGCCCATAATGGGGGAGGACAAGAGCTCCTCAACATCCTGTCTTCGAACTCTTCCATGGCTAAGTTGGTTATAATTGCACTAATAGGTGAACCCATGGTCACTCCACTGATCTGCTGGTACATAACCAACATGGTAGTACTAAATAAACATAGGCCAACACCTTCAAAAATATCCTCACCACTTAGGGCTGTCTTATCTTTCAAAGTGCCATCCCTACTCAAAGCATTCTGCACACAATCCAAGCCATGTTCAAAGGATATACATGTGAACAAAGAAACGACATCGAAAGATGCCATAATCTCACCTTCTTCTACTCCTGAGCATGGACGAACTGCACAAATTCCCTGCTGTTTTTAATGGTATAACCTGAGTATCATACTACAGGGGATACAAGTTTGGCTGAAAATCGATTGTGCATGCATCAGACTACCTACAAATGACACAATGGGTCTGAGAGGTACCCCTGCCTTGGGGTACCCCTCAGATGTTCCTAGATGTGTGTGTATACAGAGAAGACCGACACTTGAAAACGTAATTTACAGAAAACCTATGTGTTGTGGCCAATACATACTTTAAAACTGCTCAGGCTGGCCACCACAAAAATAGTGTGGTTAAGGCCTTAATGGACAGGGTGGGGTCCCACTGCTCCTCATCTGAAGAAAGAGGCGATGAGATTAAATGGGTTACGGCTGACCTAGTAATGTGTGGTTACCCCCAGAGCATTATTGAGAGGTGTTTAAGAGGTATGAGTAACAGTCGCAGGGATGCTTTTACACCTGTTGCCACCGCATACATTCCCCACTATCCGGGCATTTCGGAACCCATTTTCCATATCTTACATTCGTGTAAGATATGCTGTGTGCAGCTGCCGGGTCAGAGACTCCACACAGTAGTGTCAGCAACCAAAAATCCTATTGCGGGTAATGACACTAGGGGGTCATATATGAAATCGAGTGTCCAGATTGTGAGGTGTTATGTGGGGGAAGTGAAACACAGACTGCGAGATTGCCTGGGGGAATACTATAGAGTTCTCAAGACTCAATTACAGAAGTTCAGCCGTAGCTGAACATACCTGGGAAACTGCGCATGCTATTACAACTAAAGAAACCGTGATCGTGGATAGAGCACATAGCTTTTAGAACCGCAAATGGCTGGAGAGTTTAAGGATATGTTCGTCCAAGTGCTACAGTCTTAATAGGGATAAGGGCTGTCACATTCATCCACTCTTTGAAGCCCTTATCCTAAGGAGAGATGAATGGTTTAGAGTGCCTGTCCAATTTCCGGTTCCAATGCATGAGAAGTGAACCATGCGCAGATGCCATAGTTCGTGTCAAGGACTTGCTGAGACAGGTTATCCGACAGATTACAGGTTAACCTGTAACCATTACTGCTGATGAAGGCGGCTGCTGCTGAAAGTTCCTATTTTTGTGATTTTTAACATCTTTTTAGTGCTTTTAACTTTATATTTTATTTTATTTTAATATTTTAAAATACAGTTTATACGATCAGGACGCATATATTTTATTATAATTGTGTTATTTTATATTATATAAAGACATTTTATAGAGTTGAGTCAGTGTTTTTAAAAACATCACAGATGAATTATAGAGTTCCTGACTCCAGAGGCCTCTTCAAGGAAATAATGGCGAGAGGGCATAAATTCAAGTTGAGGAAAGACAGTTGTAGGTTAAACGTACCGGAAGTTTGCCTTTAACCAGCATGTGGTTGATTGCTGGAACAAACTTCCATCTGTTGTTGTAGAAGTTGATAGCTTAAATAGATTCAAGGCAGAACTAGACAAACATTTGGAGCAAGTGGATGGGTGAAATTAGATTTTTTTTTTTTCTTTTTGTTTTTGGCTTATGCTATATAAGCTTGCTTTCTTGCATCATGTGCCTTTACTAATGCTAACCCCATGAGTCTTGTGCAATCTTTCCAGATTGTACGTCAATTAATTGGGCTCACACCATATATTCAATAAAGCATAAAAAACATTGTAATGAGTGATACAGATCCCATCCCCCAACACACATTTCGTGTGAAATTGACTGTTTTCGGCCAAAATTTCACTTGTGGTGACAAATTTAACCCTAGGGGCTCACACTCAAGATCCTGAGCTGTATATCATCATTCGTCTCTTTCTTGGCGATTCCCTTCTACTTCTCT
Organism: Mastigoproctus giganteus; assembly: GCF_048544385.1. Lineage (NCBI taxonomy): Eukaryota > Metazoa > Arthropoda > Arachnida > Uropygi > Thelyphonidae > Mastigoproctus > Mastigoproctus giganteus. The sequence goes on along the minus strand of NC_143584.1, from coordinate 39,696,801 downwards.
CTCTCTCAGGGTAATTAAGAATTTTTTATTTTTTTTTGGCTGGTGCAGTAAAAGCTTCAGGCTTCCTTGCACCATATGGCTAATAATAATAATAATAAAAACCTCAAGGCCACAAACTTAAGTTATGGAGAAAATTTGAAATAACCACCAAAATTTAAAGTTCTGTAATATTATTATTAGCCATATGGTGCAATGAAGCCTGAGGCATATGCTGCACCAGGGGAAAAAAAAAAAAAAAAAAAAAAATTCTCAGTTACTCCAAGAGGGAGTGAACAAGAGTCAGAAATAGAAGGGAATCACCAAGAAAGAGAATGATGATATCCAGCTCAGGCCCTGGGTGTACCAAGCCACTTGCGACTTCTAATATTTGAATAAGAATTATTCGCAAGTGACACAAAAAGAGAAAAAGAAAAATTGCATTCATCGAGAGTTAGATCCATCGCGGCTGCTTCCTCCCGAGTAGTTAATTAAAAGTCCCTCCAAGAACGTAGTTACGGGAGGTTCTTCGTAAAAGCTACCAACGTGCAACGTATGTTCCCAAGCTTCGCTGCGAAAAAAATAAAATAAAATAAAAAAAATAATAAATAAAATACAGTAAAATAATTAATAAAATAATAAACAAGGGTCACTACATTGTGATATACAAATTTTATCTATAAAAGAATTTCTGAAACTAAGGTTGGCCAACTATGAACTTATAACTTACCCTCTCTACAGTAGCAACGTTAAAATCTAGGGGCATTCTATGATTTGTTTTTATACCACTAACGGCATCGATGTCGTATACAAGGTAACAAAGGCACTATAAAAATAATTGCTTCTATTCTGCTAATTCACTTTATACGACATTATCACTTCAGGGTAATAAAACATTCAGATAACTAAAAACTGTTAATTCACAAAGACGAACAATCCTCAAAATGCAATTCAGCATCCTCAATACCGTTATATACACATTCCTATAACAGTGACAGAGATCTTAGTAGACACATTGGAGAAATACAAGAGATGCTTAATAACCTCGAAATATCAATGAAATAGCTAAAGAAGAATTTAAGCGCCCTCTACTTGTTCATGAGTCGGAGAGCAAAATGTATGTATGTGTGTGCGTGTTTTTTTTTTTTTTTTTTTTTAATAATTGCGATGACAGTAGCGCACCCTGGTTTGCGGAAATAGTCTTACGACTAGAGAGGGCAATGTACCGACAAAATATTGTTACGGTTGTCGCAGAGTCAAGTTAACTTGTCGATTTTGTTCTTGAAGAGACAGTGGGAAAAGATTTGTGTTTCGGTTAGGTTAATTGTTTATGATAATCGTGAAACTAGTTGAGGAATATGACCAACACTGTTGTATATTGGTTGTTTAGTATATACAGTGTCACTTGCGTTGTTATTACCAGTCCTGTTACCGTAAGCACCCTTAGTGTCAATGACCTCTCGATCGCTGATCAGTAGTATAGCTGTTTGCATTACTCTAGTTATTGCACAGTGGAAAGGTTGTTGAAATGGATTTTAAATGAAAAAACAGTTTTGTAATGTGGATATGTTTCCTTAGTTGTTTCATTAAGAAAAGTATTAAACTTCAAAAAAAATCAAAACATCTTTTGAATCTGCAGGTGTATTCTGAATCAAACGACTTCTCAGTGAAAGTTTTAAAACAGGTAATAACTACTTATCAAATTTTAACAATACGATACTTTATAATGTTTATATATTTTGTCTTATAACGTATCAAGAATTATTGATTAGTAATTTACCAATTCACATTGAGTGGCCGTTTATTTACTTTGAAGTTGCATACCATAATTAGATCAGAGTTGAATGACCCCTTCAACTTGTATACTGAATATACATATTGGAATCAACAATTTCTTACTAACATGGCCTAGACACTGCAATTTATAACTCATATTCAGAATAAAATAAATAAATATTTATTATTATATATTTTTTTTTTCGCTCTAGCCAAAACTGCTGTTTAGCAGTTGACAATTATTTTTAAGCCACATCCAAATTATCTGTATGAAACAGTGTATTGATTCTGTAATAATAATAATAGCGATAAAAAAAATCTGAATTCATATAGATAGATTTTCTGAAAATCAGTAAATGTTCAGATGCATATTATCCAGTTTTTTTCTTTTATAGTAATCCCAGGGGCTCATATCTGATGAGTGTGGGCTTGGCACACCCAGAGTCCAGAGCTGGATATCATCATTCTTCTCTTTCTTGGTGATTCCCCTTCTACTTCTGTCTCACTCTCTCAGGGTAATTGAGAAATTTTTTTTTTTGGCTGGTACAGCATAAGCCTCAGGCTTCCTTGCACCACATAGCTAATAATAATAACTCCAGATGCAGAAGGTATTAGTACTGTTTACAGGCAAGTGAATGTGAATGCAGATATTATGTAGTATTAGTTTGAGAACCTAGTGCAAGGAAGCAAATCTTATTCTATGGTACCAATCAGCCAAAAAAAAAAAAAAAAAAAAAAAATCAAATAAGTTATCCAAAATCTTCCATAAATAACTTAACTAAGCACCTCCAGAACACTGGGTGCAAATTTATTCCAACAACTGATTGCTCTTGGATGTATGTAAATTTATTCTGTTATCTTTTCCAAATTAAATTTACATCCTTTTGAATGTGTCATCTAATAAAGATGCCATCAGCAATTAGTCCCCTTTGAATACTTTTGGATTAAGAAGGATAGCAGTATTCCCTCTGAATACTTTTGTAATGCTACTCTGTAGATTGACTATTAACATAAGTTTCAAACCAAGAAACTCTTTGGACAAAATGAGAAAAGACAGTTCACTAAGAAAAGGGCTTAGAAAAGAAATGTGACTAACAAACAGGTTCAAAACTGCAATCTATCTTTATAAATGATCTGAAAAAAATTATTATTCCTTAATGTGGGTTTCCCAAGCATGAATATCCAAAAAAAATTTGTATTTGTAATATGCTGGCTGCATAACTTATAATATAAACATGCAAACAAACAAGAAAAAGCACTCAACTCTCTGTAATAAAAAATAATATGGTTATATTCCGTAAATCTCAAAACTTTCATAATATTATAAATTGTCACATCTCTTTTCTAGAATGTAAAGAAACAAATATACAGCTTTGGCCCGACTTTCATAAGATTAAGAAAAACAAATTTTTTGCTTAAAGTGGCCACTGCGAACTAGTTTAAATATCAACTCAGAACTAACATATAGCATTTTTTAATGCACTTAAATGTAAACTCATTAAGATGCACCTTTATTATTTCAAAAAAGTTAGTAAAGAAGTATTGTAACTTTTTCAGTTGCTTTAGTTATCCTTTAAATTGTGGCCCACATCTCTTTTTAAGCAAAAAAATAACTGTACAAACGTTGATGCATTCATAATGATGAAGAATGACTATAAAGTTTTTACTGCTGCCTCTATTAAGAGAGAAAATCATCCAACCCCTGGCTTTTTGGGTGTGAAGGGACATTGCGACATTATCCAATCATGTAACTGCTTGCAATTGAAGGTCGTGCAATAAAAAGACTCTCTGTAGACGTGAGAAAGAGAAATAATGTTAATATCCTATGTGATATAAAGAATTAAAATTATAGGCGGAACTGTAAAGCAAAAATAATAATAAGGTTCTTTATTAACATAAATTTTATACACTAGTGATTCCTTACACAGAAAGCCAGAGGAATCTTACAATTAGTTGTTTATACAAGTGATTTTGATTTATAAAAAAAAATAATAAATAAATAAATAAAATAATAATAACTAAATAATAATTAATAGATCAAAGCAAAGATAATAGTCAAAATGTAAAAATGAATGAAGTAGTAATTACAGCGAAAAAGGACTACAAGTTGAGCTGAACGTGAAATTACATTGGCTAACTAAGATCGGCACTTTCATAAATGTCCTTTACAAACAGCAAGATGGGACAAGATGCCATCTCGATATGCCTTGTCTATCGTCCACAGGTCGATGTTGAGCAGGTTGAGAGTGTCCAGAGTCACATTAGGGAAGTGTCTTTTGAAATTCTGTAACCGCTGGAGCCTTGAGCATAAGGAGGGTGTACTACGGAGATGTCTGCCTGGCAAACGCCAACCAACCGTGTTCCAGATGTTGATGTGATCCTGCTTAGCTGAGCACAGGAAGGAATGACTTTATTTTTAGCACATGGGCTCTGTGGACTATGGGCGTATATTGCAGGTTGCAGCAGAGAGTAGATTTAGATGTTGTGTAGATCTGGTGCGACCACAAGTTGGCCCACTTCAGCACCCAGAATTCAAGGCCCCACAGTTTCCTGAGGCTGGTGGGTGGTGCCGCTGACCAAACTTCCACGGCATAGGAGAGTACACTACAGAAATAAGTTGCGAGGTACTTCTTGATTATTTTCTTATTGTGCGTTTTGCACAGATCAATTTTCATTCCCCAGAACGCTCTCAGGGCTTTGGAATACTGAGCTTGGATTTGTTTTTTATATGTGAGGTTGGCATCAAGGATTACTCCTAGGAATTTGACTGTCTGTGGGAGTCAGGACATTTCCTGCCAATACCGGAAGTAGAGAAGATGCAGTATCAGTAGAAGTCATCCGACTTGGCGTAAAGATAAGATAGTTTGACTTCTCTGGATTGACTGACAGGCCAAAAAATTTAGCATACTTATAGAATGTATTTAGGTAGCTGTTTACAGATTCAGAGGCGGTTTGTCTTTCTTGTGAAGGACCAACATGGCGTTTGCATGGCAAATAGCAAACAATATCATCAGCATAAGATAGGAACACTGGAATTTGATCCATTAGTGGAACGAATATTGCTGCAAATAACAAGGCTGAGAGACAACTACCTTGTGGGATCCCTACTTCGACGCTTTTAGTGACTTTAACGCCATCGCCTTCGAAGTGAAGCATTCTCCTAGATAGCAAACTATTGAGGATCTCGAGCATCTTTCCGGATATCCCGTAGAATCTCTCAAGTAAGGCAAGAAGGGGTGCTATTTGGACTGAGTCGAAAGCAGATTTCATGTTGAGAAAAATGGTGTGAAGATCTTCGTTGTCATTCCAGGCCTGAAGTATTTTCTGTGATAATGACTGTAGGCAGGTTACCGTAGATCTATTAGGCATGGCATAATGGGTGTGTTCTGGCCTATGCGCAAAGATTGCGAGTGCTGCATCATTATAGATGCACTTCTCGAGGCATTTCAGGAAGGGAGAGGCAATTGATATTGGCCTGAAGTCAGCCGGTCTTTTCGCATGAGACTTTTTCGGAACTGCCACGACTCTACATGATAACCAGCTTGAAGGCACCTGTGCAAATTTGAGTACTTTGTTGTAGAGTTGAGTGAGCTCTTTGCTGATGAAATGAGAAGCAATTTTTAGACTAAACAGAGGTATTGCGTCAATTCCTATGGTGGACTTGTCAGGTAGTGAATTTATTATTTTTATTAGTTCTTCGGAAATTTTTGTATTACTAGTAGGTGAAGAAATGTTAAGCGCTTCGTTCCAAGGATATGCTTCGGACACTCGGTGATCTCGCTTAAAACGCAGCACATGCTCACACCATTCCTGGACATCTAAAGGCAGAGGGGTGCAAGTATAACTTGTGGACCACACACGTTTTCCCCTGGATAGACGGCCGTTCATGAAATTGTCAATAGAAAATTGTTTCCTCTTCTGGAAATCCATCCTTGCTTTGGAAAATCTGGCGTATGACTCTTGTGAAGGCGACTTCTTGTAAGAGGCATGGGCTGCCTGTTTTTCCCTAAAGGCCTTGGTCAGGAGGTCATTCCACCATGGCTTTGAGTGGGGACTAAGGATGCAAGTTTTGGACATTGCAGACCTTGCAATGAATTCCATCCATCTCGAAAGCCAGTAGGCAGCCTCATTTATGTTAAGCTCAGCCAGTATGTTCCATGGGTAAAGTTGGAAAAGGGTAGTAACTTTTCCAATGTTGATGTATTTTGGATTGTATACTCTCCTGACAGTGTTCGTAGTTTGTACTTGTGTACGTTCATCCTTAGGTGCCTGCAGAGATATCATCGCAGCAATTGGAACATGATTGGATGGGAGGAAGTTCTCAGTTATGGTCAGGGTTTCCTCTACTAAACAGTTTGAGAAGATGCGCTGCAGGGTGGCATCGCCGTGTGAGGGAGGAACATGAATAAGACCAATGCCCATTTCCGACATGTTCAATGACAGAGTATCTAGGAGCTTCTTTGTGGCTGGCAGTGGAAGGTTAAAGTCTCCGAGGATGATGAGCTTTTGCCGATGATTGATTGTGGATGACAGCCATGCTGTCAGATTAAGGACAGAATCCTCAGAAACTGGTCGAGGTAAATAAACGGCACACACAGAGATCGACAAACCAGCAATTCGGTAGATTCCAAGAACAGCTTCTATATCACCTCCTGGATAAGTGGATGCCTTAATCAGGGGTAGTGAACTCCTTTGACAGATTGCTACACCACCACTTCGTCTCCCAATTCTATTAGCAGCCAGCGTGTGATAGCCAAGATTTGAGGTGAAGGCAGCAATTTCCATTTCATCTCTGAGCCAGGTTTCAATCAGAATGACGAAGTCGTACTCTGAGCAGGAAAGCAAATCAAGTAGACCATCTAGCTTGTTTTTGACACTCCTGATGTTTTGTAGGAAACATCAAATTTTTACTTTGACAGAAGGTTGTACTATGATGAGATTACTCTTGGAACAGTATTTGCTTTTCACATTATGATCTGAAATCTCGTCCTGGGATCGATGTGCTCTCATTCTGGATATTCTAACTGGAATGCGATCGGTCCGATGTTCGCTCGTCATCTCCACGTTACACATCCATAAGTTGCACCCGCTCTCGGATATAATTTGGGAGACTCCGCTAGAGAGGACAGGTAGCTATGCTGGTGTAGTTATACATTGTTGTGGAATGCGGTTCGGGCTTGATAAGTTCTTGTTCTTTGGTGTCCCATAATATGGCATTACCAACAGACCTCTGGGCCAGTATTCTGCATTGAGGTATTGTTGGTAATTAGGCCAATCAATCTGAATCCTAAAGGAAGCATAAGACGGATGCTTGGTATTGATTTTGAAAGACTTTCCGGGTATGCCTAGTTCCATCAATAGTGCCTGAATTTCTTCAACTTTTGTCAACGGATCCAGCCTGCTAATGGAGATATTTGCATGAGTATTGCTAGTGGCTTGCCGATCTCGTATTCTGAGGCTAGTGTTAACTACTCTTGAGCCAATCAAGGTGGTTTTGCTGTTTCTGGAATACCGTTGGCGTGGGGAAGCTTGCGTCGGTTGAGGTCCGGGCATCTGGCTTTGCTGTGCTCCATTCATGCCTGCAATGTCAGAGTTCCGTTTCGTTGATATTAGCATGGCACTATAGGCGCTGTCTTTAGAGAGTGTAACTGTATCCGTTTCGGGTAGTAGCGATGACTCAGGTGTGGGAGATGGGCGTTCCAGTGGGCCAGGACAAGGGAGTCTAATGTTCACGGGCAAGAGACCTTGTAGTACGCTCAAGGACTTTTGTTGATAATCTTCAAGCTGGCTCAGACGTTCCCTTAACGAGCTATTTTCTGAATACAGTTTTCTTAGAATGCCTTCAATAGTTTCCAGTTTCTCAGTGTTACTGCAAAGTTTCTCAAATCAGCTGCAAAAAGTGCAGCTGACTTGAGCCTGTGATTCCATTTGAGAATAATTATCAGTAACCCCAGGCAAAAAGTTAATATTCGTAGCCGGTTCACTGAGAGTGGAATTGATGTGTGTGGTGACGTCAGTAACAACATTCAGCATTCTAGAGGGAGAGACTATGGGGGAGGGAGGCAGTTGCCCTAAGGGAGCAGCCAAATTGTCAGCTGTATCTGACGAATCCCTATTTTGCTTGCGGCAGAGTACACATCTCCATTTTGATTTCCTAAGTTGTGCTGTCCATTTTAGATCTTTAATGCCACTACAAAAATTGCAAAAAAGAAGCTGGCATGATAATGAAGAACATTTTATTAGGCAGTCAGAAAGTTTTTCACAGCTCGAGCAGGGTTGCATATTTTTCGACGGCATTGTACCCAAAATTCGCTGAACACTACAGGGAGAGATATGGCAAGGTTGCTGACAAAGTAAAAGCAGACTACTTACTGACCCAGGAATGTTCCTTCAGGCTAGGATTAAGTAGGGTGGTGAAGAGCTGACCGCTTACTTTTCGCAGTATGTGGTCTCGAAAGGGTGAATGAATACACACTGTACTCTCAATGGCGAACAATAAGGTCCGATTCAACTTTAGCAATTCTGCCAGGAAATCCGAAATTACTGGACAAAATAGTAGCAAAAACACTTTGAATTTCACTCTTCACGAGCTATGAATATAGATCTAGATGAAAATTAAAATGGTTACACTAGTTTAAGAAACTAAAACAATTGAAGTAAGCGGAGCATGTAAATAACCCGACCCGAACAATATCGAAGCTAAAGGAAAAAAAATTATTAAATTAATATAACGAGTAGTAGCCAGCATCAGATATGGGTGGGTAATTTTGGTTATAGGTCTAAACAACGAGTAAAGAATTTTACTCCTTACGAAATTAAAATCAAAATCTGATGTTAGCTTAAAGTAAATATTGATACATAATCACATATTTTATCTGGGGACTACACCTGATCATGTATCAAAGACTGTTTCTTGTCCATACCTGTGGAAGAAAAACAAATTTAAGAATAAAACTGAGTGAGATCAAATAGGAGGTAAAGCAGAATATCTTTCACAAAAATATGCACAAGGTGGTCCCACTGCAGTGTATGTCTTATAACAAAATAAATTAAGGCGAATTAAGAAGTAAAGTGGTAATAAAATAAAAATAAGTGTTTGCAGTGCTACCTAGATGCAAAAATGAGTGGTTATAAGTGAATGATGCAATTTAGAATAAATTTAAGGATAATATCTATATAAAGCTAGTGTGCATACAAATGATATAAGGCAAGGGAGGGAATTGAGGATAGGGAAGGGATAAAAGCATAGATAAAAAAAAAGGTGAAGTAGCAAGAGATTTAAGGACAGTAGGAACGTTCGTATCACCCTTAGCCATAATTATGAGAGCATCCTTGGACTCAGGGGAGGTCCCCACGGACTGGAGATGTGCAAATGTATCCCCAATTCACAAAGGGCGATTGAAGGGTGACACGAGTAATTACAGACCAGTTAGTTTAACTTCTTTTTTTTTTTTTTTTTTGGTAGTTGTTGGTGCATCAGCTTCTGTGGCCATAATGCACCTCCCAAGGTTTTTGCAGTACTTAGATCCAAGCCTGAGGCGGGAATCGAACCTGCCACCTTTGGGTTGCCAGGCAGGCACTTTACCCAAGTTTAACTTCTGTTCCTGGTAAAATAATGGAGTCACTGGTTAAAGATGCATTGCAGGATCATCTAGACAAGACTGCAGCAATAATTCAGACACAGCATGGGTTTGTTAAGGGAAAGTCTTGTCTTACAAATTTGATACGATATTATGATGTGGTTACAAAGGAACTGGATGCAAAAAATAATTTTGATATCATATATTTGGATTTCAGGAATACTATTGACACTGTTGCACATGGAAAACTATTGTACAAATTGGAGCAGAATGGTATTAAGGGTAAATTGCTACAATGGATAAAAGGATGGTTGAGTGGGAGAAGACAGAGGGTGGTAATTAATGGGTGCTGCTCTTCGTGGACTAATGTTAATAGTGGAGTCCCACAGGGTTCGGTGTTGGGTCCTCTGTTGTTTTGTATATTTATCAATGATATTGATGAAGGTATATCAGGCTTAGTCTCAAAGTTTGCAGATGATACAAAGGTTGGCAGGTTTGTTAATGACAGTGTGCTACTGAAACAGGATCTAGATAATTTGGGCAGATGGGCTAAGAAGTGGCAACTGAAGTTTAACCTTGACAAATGCAAAGTACTGCATATGGGTAGAAGTAACCCCAGAGAAACGTACCAACTGTGTGGTACTAGACTTAAGGTGGTAGAAAATGAAAAAGACTTAGGAGTAATTATGCAGTCAGATATGAAGTTTTCTGAGCAATGCAGACAGGCTGCCAGGGCAGGTCATGGGGTTTTGTCAGTGATATATAGGAATTTTGCTAGCTGTCAATGATATCTAGGAATGTTGTCCATGATATATAGGAATTTTGCTAGTCCGTGTTAGTAACGGCCCTGGACATGGTTGGTTTCTGCTATTGGAAATGGTTGTCTGCATATATCTACTAAAATCTTATACTCATTATTATACTTCAAATTAAAATTCTATTTAACATTAATGTTTACACTTATATTTATGTCATTATAATTTAAACTAGGTTTTTAATTTAATTAGTGGGTAACTGGCTGATATATGTGAAACGGTATCTCTTCAGGATGCCACACTGTTTTACTATTTCAGCAAATTATGCTGAAATAGTCCATATATATACAGCGCTTAATATTTCAATAGTTTCCTGTACATATTTTAGTGTTGTGGCCAAAATATTAATAAAACAAAATGATTTTATTTAAATATGTACGGGTAACTGTGGCATCTATGTTACGTTACCTTTACTTTAAAAATGTTAATAATAAAAATCAAAATACAGATTCTTAAAAAAAAAATACATACATATATATATATAAATAATGAGTATATCGATATACTAATATAACATAAAGCTGTCCTCCCCAGAGGGTGTTCTCTTTACACACTATAGGGTTTAGAGTAGCCCATGAAGGCTGAAATAATATATTTACAAAATTATATATAATGGTCCTGTAAATGTTTGCATTTTTGTTATCATTCTTTTGTTGTTTCATTATGTATTACATTACTTAAGTACTTTTTGATAAATCTGTCTGGAATATTGTTCTTAGAGAGCTTATCTTTTAATGCCTCAAGTGATTCAGATTTGTTTTTACTATTGTTTCATATTTTTATTATTATCTGACGTTGTAGAGCGAATATCATCTTTTAAGGGCACAAAAGGTGATATAGTTGTACACGTTGGCACTAATAATATTAAGAGTAGCAGACCGGCAGAATTACTTAACAAGTACAGGTCACTGTTGAACAAAAGCCGAGAATTAGGGTTGAATTTGAAAGTGTCTGCAATTCTGCCCAGACACGATAGTAGGGAGTATATGATGAGATCCTTGTCGATCAATTCGGCCCTGGAAAGATTGTGCAAGGCTCAAGGGGTAGAATTTTTTTCAGCCTGGACTGTACTTGTTAACAGGAGAGATTGCTTCTACAGGGATGGGATACACTTAAATAGAAAGGGTGCAAGAATATTTGCTGATGCTATCGAGGCAGTGTTAGGTGGGTTGGAAAACTGCTAGCTTGGGGGGTGACAAAGACCAATAGATTGACAGTAGCCACTGGCAGAGGTGAAAGAGATTCTTGCACTGCTTCTATTAGAATGAGCAGATGCATGATATTTCAGAGACTACTGGGAGCCATTGCGGTACAAGTTAACACATGGGTTGTGTTAGGGTAGCTAAGAATAGAAACAGGTGCAGGTATACTTGCGTGTACACCAATGCTAGGAGTTTAGTAAATAAATTTGATGAATTTGAGGTATTGCTCAAAACATCAAAGGCAGATATTGTTGGGATATCAGAGACGTGGTGTCACACAGATATAAGGGATGCAGAACTGCAATTTGGAGAGTACAACGTCTACAGAAAGGATAGACAGGATAGGAAGGGGGAGGGGTTATGCTATTAGTTAAGAAACACATAAAAACCAAGGAAGTGAACCAGTCGACATCACTGGACAGTGCAGTGTTGAGTCAGTTTGGTGTGACATAAGCATTGGGAGATCAATATTGAGAGTAGGAGTGTGCTATAGGCCTAATGACTCTGATGAGTATAATAAGAAACTGTACAGGGAAATAGAGTGGGCCAGTAAATCAGAGAGTCTTATAATGGGAGATTTTAATTTCCCAGATATTGACTGTAATTTGGGGGCTGGTCACTCACACACTAGCAGGGCTTTTGTGGATTTATTGGATGATTGTTTTCTACATCAGCATGTTTGGGAGGCAAGTAGAGGGAGTAATACGCTTGATTTGATTATCAGCAGTGATTCTTCATGCATTAAGAATCTGCAGATAAATGAACCACTAGGTGGCAGTGATCACAGTGTGCTGAAGTGGGATTTACTCAAAGAGGTAACTACCATTAGGGGTAAAGGGAAGGGTTATTGCTTCCGTAAAGGCGACTACGATGGACTGAGACAGTATTTAAATTCTATACAGTGGGACCAACTGATGATGTTACCAACAGCAAATTCAAAATGGGAAGCATTCAAAGAACTGATCTTGGAAGCTACTAGGCTTTACATACCAACCAAGAAATATTGTTCAAGGTTTAGGCCAAAATGGATGTCAGATGAACTAATGAGGCATATGGCAGAGACGAAAAATGCATGGGATACTTACAAATTAACACATGACACAGAAGCCTATGATAGATACAAGTTGATATGCAACCAAGTTACAAAGGAGGTTAGGCAGGCGAAGGCAGATTACGAGAAATCCTTGGCAAGGGTTGCAAAGAAAAACAGCAAAGAGTTCTTTACTTATGTAAACTCTAGAAGGAAGGGGATGAATCAGATTGGTCCACTTGATATTGATGGGTCAACTGTTGATGATCCTGCTCAGGTAGCTAACAAACTAAATGAATATTTTGCATCAACATTCACACATGAGGAGTTATTCAGCGAGGGGAATGCCAGAGGTGTATTAAACTCTGCCAGTAAGCTACAGAATCATGAAATAACTGGGAGTAAAGTGGAGGAGAAACTGTTGAAGATAAACACAAGAAAGGCCCCCGGGGTGGATGGGATCTATCCAGTTATATTAAAGGAGGCAGCAAAGGAAGTAAGCAAACCCTTAGCCATAATTATGAGAGCTTCCTTGGACTCAGGGGAGGTACCCATAGACTGGAAATGTACAAATGTGACCCCAATTCACAAAGGAGGATCAAAGGCTGACACAAGTAATTATAGACCTGTGAGCTTAACTTCTGTTCCAAGAAAATTAATGGAGGCACAGGTTAAAGAAGCACTGCAGGATCATTTAGACAAGACTTCAGTTATAGCTCGGACACAGCATGGTTTTGTTAAGGGGAAGTCTTGCCTAACCAATTTGATTGGATACTATGATGCAGTCACAAAAGAACTGGATGCAGGGAATAGCTTTGATATTATATACTTGGATCTTAGAAAGGCTTTTGATACTGTTGCACATGGAAGACTGCTACAGAAATTGGAGCAGTGTGACATTGGAGGCAAATTGCTGCTATGGATAAAGGGGTGGTTGAGGGGGAGAAGACAGAGAGTGGTAATCAATGGACACTGCTCATCGTGGACTAATGTTATTAGTGGAGTCCCTCAGGGCTCAGTGTTGGGTCCATTATTGTTTTCTGTATTATAAATGATATTGATGATGGTATATCAAGCTTAATGTCCAAGTTTGCAGACGATACAAAGGTTGGCAGGGTTGTCAAGGACACTACCGACACTATGCTGCTGCTGCTGCAACAGAATCTGGAAAGGTTGAGCAGATGGGCTCAGAGGTGGCAAATGAAGTTTAACATTGACAAATGTAAAGTACTACACATGGGAAACAGCAACCCCAGAGCAACGTATCAACTCTGTGGTACTGACAGTGGTAGAGAATGAAAGGGACTTGAGGGTGGTTGTGCAGGCAGATATGAAGTTCTCTGAGCAGTGCAGACAGGCTGCAAGAGTAGCTCATGGAGTATTGTCAATGATATACAGGAATTTTTCCAGCAGGGATAAGGAGGTGATTATTCCCTTGTATAAGGCAATGGTCAGGCCACACCTTGAGTACTGTATACAGGTCTGGAGGCCTCATTTGAAGAAGGATGTAGAGCTGCCGGAACGAGTACAGAGAAGGGCAACAAGAGTAGTGAATGGAACAAAGGGGTGCTCTTACGAAGAAAGGCTTAAGTTTTGCAAATTACAGTGTCTGGAGACTAGGCACCAGCGAGGTGATCTGATAGAGGTGTATAAAGCCTTGAAAGGTTTGAGCATGCTCAATGCTGATGGGATTCTTCCTCTAGCTCAGAATAATCACCTGAGAGGGCATAAATTGAAATTGAGGAAACACAGATGTAGGATAGACATGCGGAAATTTGCCTTTAGCCAGCGGGTGGTTGGTTGGTGGAACAGACTTCCAACCCTTGTAGTGCAGGTTGATAGTCTAAATAAGTTTAAGGCTCAGCTGGACAGGTATTTTGAACGAACAGAGGGGTGAAGTGGAAGTGGGTGTTTTTTTTTTGACTGATGCTGCATAAGCTTGCTTTCTTGCCTCAAATGCCTCTACTAATGCTAATGCTAATTTTTCAGGTCTAAAAACGTTCCGTTTGTGTGGTCTATGTTAGTTTTTGTTAAGGTCAGATAATTGGGAAAGATATCCTTTTTGACCTCTTCTAAGTTGCTGTCAAATGAAATCATGTTGTCTATGTATCTGTACATCTTTATTTGGTTGCTGTTCTTTTTTCTGTATTCTTTTTAGTATTAGCAGTAGGATTAGCTTTGGTTGAGGCATATGATGCAAGAAAGCAGGCTTATACAGCATCAGCCAAAAAAAAAAAACTTCCTATTTCACCCATCTGATCACTTCAAATGTTTGTCTAGTTTAGCCTTAAATTTATTTAAGCTATGAACTTCCACAACAACAGATGGAAATCTGTTCCAGCAATCAACTGCCTGCTGGCTAAAGGCAAATTTATACATATGTATTTTACAACTTTCTTTCTTCAGTTTGAATCTATGCCCCCTCAGATTCCTTATCCCAGCAAGTGGATGCATCCCATCAGAATTGAGCCTGCTCAAACCATTCAAGGCCTTGTACACCTCAATCAGATCACCTTGCAGGTGCCTAGTCTCCAGATGCTGCAACTAACAGAATTTAAGCCTCTCCTGGTAAGAGAATCCCTTTGTTCCTCTCACCAGTCTTGTTGCCCTTCTCTGTACTCATTCTAGCAACTCCACATCCTTCCTAAAATGAGGTCTCCAGACCTGTACGCAGTACTCAAGGTGTAGCCTCACAATTGCCTTATACAAAGGAATAATCACCTCCTTGTCTCTGTTAGCAAAATTCCTATATATCATTGACAAAACTACATGACTTGCTCTCGCAGCCTGTCTGCACTGCTCAAGGAAATTCATATCCAACTGCATAATTATCCCCACGTCTTTTTTCATTCTCCACCTCCCTGAGTGTAGTACCACATAGTTGGTATGTTTCTCGTGGGTTACTGCTACCCTCACGCAGTACTTTGCATTTGTCAATATTAAACTTCAGTTGCCACTT
The DNA here is from genome assembly GCF_048544385.1 of Mastigoproctus giganteus. Taxonomy (NCBI): domain Eukaryota; kingdom Metazoa; phylum Arthropoda; class Arachnida; order Uropygi; family Thelyphonidae; genus Mastigoproctus; species Mastigoproctus giganteus. The sequence goes on along the minus strand of NC_143584.1, from coordinate 39,681,463 downwards.
TTCAGCCTATCTAACTAATTTTTTTTCTAGAATCTGTTGCAGTACCATATTGGCTTTACTATATTAACAACCCTGCCAACCTTTGCACCATCTGCAGACTTGGACATTAAGCCTGATATACCTTCATCGTTATCATTAATAAATACACAAAACAACAATGATGGGCCCAGCACCGAACCTTGGGCGACTCCACTAATAACATTAGTCCACATAGAGCAGTGTCCATTTATTACCACTCTCTGCTGTCTCCCACTCAACCATCCCTTTATCCATTGCAGCAACTTGCCCTTAATGCCATACCACTCCAATTTGTACAGCAGTTTTCCATGTGCAACAATATTAAAAGCTTTCCTGAAATCCAAGTATATGATATCAAAATCATTTTTTGCATAAAGTTCCTTTCTGACCACATCGTAGTATCCAATCAGATTGGTCAGACAAGACTCCCCTTAACAAATCCATGCTGTCTGAACTATTACTGCAGCCTTGTCTAGGTGGTTATGAATCACTTCTTTAACCAGCGACTCCATTATTTTCACTGGAACAGAAGTTAAACTAACAGGTCTATAATTATTTGTGTAGCCCTTTGAACGTCCTCTGTGAATTGGGGATACATTTGCACATCTCCAGTCCATGGGGACCTCCCCTGAATCAAAGGATGCTCTTATAATTATGGCTAAGGGTTTGCTTCCTTCGCTGCCTCCTTCAATATAACTGGATAGATTCCATCTCCCCCAGGTGCCTTTTTTATGTTTAACTTCAACAATTTCTTCCCCACTTTGCTCTCTGTTATTACAAAATCATTAAGCTCCCTGTTAGAGTTTAGTAAGCTTCTGTCCTCCCCTTCCTTACAGAATTCCTCATGTGTGAATGTAGATGCAAAATACTCATTCAGTTTGTCAGCTATCTGAGCAGAATCAACAGTCGAACCACCATCAAGTGGACCAATCTGATCTGTCTACTTCCCTCTAGAGTTTATATAAGTAAAGAAGTCTTTGTTGTTTTTCTTTGCATACTTTGCCAAGGATATCTCATAATCAGCCTTCGCTTGCCTAATCTCCTTTGTGACTTGATTACAGACTAGCTTATATTTGGGAGAAGACAGAGAGTGGTAATCAATGGACACTGCTCATCGTGGACTAATGTTATTAGTGGAGTCCCTCAGGGCTCAGTGTTGGGTCCATTATTGTTTTCTGTATTTATAAATGATATTGATGATGGTATATCAAGCTTAATGTCCAAGTTTGCAGACGATACAAAGGTTGGCAGGGTTGTCAAGGACACTACCGACACTATGCTGCTGCAACAGAATCTGGAAAGGTTGAGTAGATGGGCTGAGAGGTGGCAAATGAAGTTTAACATTGACAAATGTAAAGTACTACACATGGGAAACAGCAACCCCAGAGCAACGTATCAACTCTGTGGTACTGACAGTGGTAGAGAATGAAAGGGACTTGAGGGTGGTTGTGCAGGCAGATATGAAGTTCTCTGAGCAGTGCAGATGGGCTGCAAGAGTAGCTCATGGAGTATTGTCAATGATATACAGGAATTTTTCCAGCAGGGATAAGGAGGTGATTATTCCTTTGTATAAGGCAATGGTCAGGCCACACCTTGAGTACTGTATACAGGTCTGGAGGCCTCATTTGAAGAAGGATGTAGAGCTGCCGGAACGAGTACAGAGAAGGGCAACAAGATTAGTGAATGGAACAAAGGGGTGCTCTTACGAAGAAAGGCTTAAGTTTTGCAAATTACAGTGTCTGGAGATTAGGCACCAGCGAGGTGATCTGATAGAGGTGTATAAAGCCTTGAAAGGTTTGAGCATGCTCAATGCTGATGGGATTCTTCCTCTAGCTCAGAATAATCACCTGAGAGGGCATAAATTGAAATTGAGGAAACACAGATGTAGGATAGACGTGCGGAAATTTGCCTTTAGCCAGCGGGTGGTTGGTTGGTGGAACAGACTTCCGTCCCTTGTAGTGGAGGTTGATAGCCTAAATAAGTTTAAGGATCAGCTGGACAGGTATTTTGAACGAACAGAGGGGTGAAGTGGAAGTGGGGTTTTTTTTTTTTTTTTTGGCTGATGCTGCATAAGTTTGCTTTCTTGCATCAAATGCTTCTACTAATGCTAATATCTGTTATTGGCTTCTGTAATCTGATAATTTATGTGTGTCCCATGCATTTGTCTTCTCTGCCACAAGCCTCATTAATTTATCTGACATCCATTTAGGCCTAAATCTTGAATATTATTTCTTAGTTGGTATGAAAAGCCTAGTAGCTTCCAAGATTAATTCCCTAAATTCACTTTAGGGAATTAATCTTGGAAGTCTACTGTAGTCGCCTTTACAAAAACAAAAAACCCATCCCTTTACCCTTGGTAGTAGTTACATCTTTAAGTAAATCCCACTTCAGTACACTGTGATCATCGTCACCTAGTTGTTCCTTAATCTGCAAATTCTTAATGCATGTGTAGTGATGTAGGAAAAGGTTTTCTGCTAGTACTAAGAATTTGGATCCCATAGGGACCCCTGTTACTTGTTTATATATATATATAATCTGCCTTTGTATATGTAGTTGTTGAATAGTTTCTGTATATACTGCCCATTGGCTTTCATTTATTTTTAAATTTTCTTTATCATCAAAGTATGTATCTTATACTATTTTGAGCTTGTCTAATGCGATGGCAGTGAATAGGTTGGCAAAGTTATGCATTTCTATTTTGGCTATATTAGGATTGTCTTTGATATATTTTAACACTTCATTGTTACTCTTTATTTATCCATGTTTCGTCTATGTCCATGTACATTTGTTTTAGCATTTTTTCAAACTTATTGGCGATTACACTGGTGTAGCAATTTCTGCTGCTGGTAATGTTTCTGAAAATAACTGGAGCTTTGTGAAATTTTGGTATCATATATAGAAATGGTATATTAGTATTGTCTATTCTTGCCTTCAGTTTTTTGTGTAGTGCTACAAAAAATTACATAAAATTTTTTCCAAATGATGGCAAAGTTATTGGTGGTTTTATCCACACTGATAATTACAAATTTATTTTGTAGTTCTTTAATCTGTCTTTTTATGTTTGTATTATTAACTATTATAGTTTGTTCATGTTCAATGTTTTATTGTCCAGTACTCTCCTTATCCAGCCGTTGAATTCTTCGATTGGTGTTTCATATTTCAGAAATAATCTGTAACAAAATTATATCAGATCACAGTATATTTCTTTTCTAACTTTTTTAAAATTATTTTTATAGATAGGCTTAAATTTAAAACCATGTTTCATAAGGTTTCTTAGTTTTTCATTTTCTATAATTTCTGTATCTCCTGTAATAACAGGTCTGTGGTCTGTATTTATGAACCTTTTGTGTCTGGTTTCACTACGGTAACAGTTTTATACTGTTTCTAAATCTTTAGCTATGGCTTTATAATTACAAATGCTTAATCCTATGGGTGGCTAAATCTAGGAATAATGGCTATTTTTCAACAGTGACCTCTACTTGTTTATTAATTCTGCCAGTTTCCTACTCTTAATATCATTAGTACACATTGGCACTAATGATATTAAGAGTAGGAGACCGGTGGAATTACTAAACAATTACAGGCCACTGTTGAAAAAAAAAAGCCGTGAATTCGGGTTGAATTTGAGCATCGTCTGCAATTCTGCCCAGACACGATAGGAGGGAGTATATGATGAGAGCCTTGTTGATGAATTCAGCCCTGGAGAGATTGTGCAAGGTTCAAAGGGTAGAATTTTTCTCAGCCTGGTCTGTGCTTATAAACAGGAGAGACTCTTTCTACAGAGATGAGATACACTTAAATAGAAATGGTGCAAGAATATTTGCTGATGCTATCGAGGCAGTGTTAGGTGGGTCGAAAAACTGCTAAATTGGAGGATACACGGACTAATAGATTAACAGTAACCGCTGGCCAAGGTGAAAGTGATTCTTGCACTGCTTCTATTGGAATGAGCAGCAGACTGGAAAACAAGATGCAGGGAGTCACTATGGTACAAGTAAACACATGGGTTGTGTTAGGGTAGCTAAGAATAGGATCAGGTGCATGTATACTTGTGTGTACACCAATGCTAGGAGTTTGGTAAATAAATTTTATGAATTTGAGGTGTTGGTCAAAACATCAAAGGCTGATATTGTTGGGATATCAGAGACGTGGTGCCACACAGATATAAGGAATGCAGAACTGGAATTCGGGGAATTCAATGTGTACAGGAAGGGAGGAGGGATTATGCTATTAGTTAAGAAAAATAAAATCCAAGGAGGTACAGCCAGTCGACATCACTGGACAGTGCAGTGTCACGTCAGTTTTGTGTGACATAAGCACTGGGAAATCCAATTTGAGAGTAGGAGTGTGTTATAGGCCTAATGACTCTGATGAGTATAATAAAAAACTGTAAAGGGAAATAGAGTGGGCCAGTAAATCACAGTGTCTTTTAATGGGGGATTTTAATTTCCTGGATATTGACTACAATTTGTGGGTGGGTCACTCACACATTAGCAAGGCTTTTGTGGATTTATTGGATGATTGTTTTCTATATCAGCATGTTCAGGAGACAATTAGATGGAGCAATACTCTTCATCTGATTATCGGTAGTGATTCTTCATGCACTAAGAATCTGCAGATAAAGGAACCACTAGGTGGCAGTGATCACAGTGTGCTGAAGTGGGATTTACTCAAAGAAGTAAGTAACATCAAGGGTAAAGGGAGGGGTTTTTGCTTTCGTAAAGGCAACTACGGAGGTCTGAGACAGTATTTAAATTCTATACGGTGGGACCAACTGATGATGTTACCAACAGCAAATTCAAAATGGGAAGCATTCAAAGAATTAATCTTGGAATCTACTAGGCTTTCATACCAACTAAGAAATATTGTTCAAGGTTTAGGCCTAAATGGATGTCAGATGAACTAATGAGACATGTGGCAGAGAAGAAAAATGCATGGGATACATATAAATTAATGGGTGGCATGGAAGCCTACAATAGATATAAGCTGGTCTGTAGCCAAGTCGCAAAGGAGGTTAGGCAAGCAAAGGTATATTATGAGAAATCTTTGGCAAAGGATGCAAAGAAAAACAGCAAGGAGTTCTTTACCTATGTAAACTGTAGAAGGAAAGGGATGAATCAGATTGGTCCACTCGATATCGATGGTTCAACTGTTGATGATCCCGCTCAGGTGGCTAACAAACTACATGAGTATTTTTGCATCTACATTCACACATGAGGAGTTATTCAGGGAGGAGGATGCCAGAGTGAACTAAACTCTGGCAGTGAGCTAGATGAGTTTGTAATAACTGAGAGGAAAGTGGAGGAGAAATTGTTGAAGATAAACATAAGAAGGTATGGTGTGATTTTTTTTTTTTTGGCTGATGCTGCATAAGCTCCTACACTTGCTTTCTTGCATCAAGTGCCACTACTACTACTACTACTACTATAAGAAAGGCACCTGGGGTGGATGGGATCTATCCAGTTATATTAAAGGAGGCAGCAAAGGAAGTAAGCAAACCTGTACCCGTAATTATTAGAGCTTCCTTGGACTCAGGGAAGTACCCGTGGACTGGAGATGTGCTAATGTGACCCCAATTCACAAAGGAGGATCAAAGGGCGACACAAGTAATTATAGACCTGTTAGTTTAACTTCTGTTCCAGGGAAATTAATGGAGGCACTCGTTAAAAAAGGATTATCTAGACAAGACTTCAGTTATAGCTCAGACACAGCAAGGGTTTGTTAAGGGGAAGTTGTTGTTGTTATTTGGTTTTTAGGAGCATTAGCAACTAAGGCCATATTACTCCGGGATATGCGGTGGTCATTCCCTGGCCTTTCCGCATCCTCCGTTTTTGGTGGTGACGGGCTCGAACTCCAGTCTAATCAAGAAGTGTGTGCTACGCACTGCTGCTCCTTCCCACCTGGCTACGGAAACGCTTAGGGGGAAGTCTTGTCTGACCAATTTGATTGGATACTATGATGTGGTCACCAAGCAACTGGATGCAGGGAATAACTTTGATATCATATATTTGGATCTTAGAAAGGCTTTTGATACTGTTGCACATGGAAGACTGCTGCACAAATTGTAGCAGTGCGGGAGTGCTCAGAATAATCACCTGAGAGGGCATAAATTCAAATTGAGGAAAGACAGTTGTAGGATAGATGTGCGGAAGTTTGCCTTTAGCCAGCGGGTAATTGATTGATGGAACAGACTTACATCTTTTGTTGTGAAAGTTGATAGCCTAAATAGATTTATGGCTGAGCTGGACAGGTATTTGGAACAAACAGAGTGGTGAAATTGGAATGTGTTCTTTTTTTTTTTTTTTTTTTGGCTGATGCTGCATAAGCTTGCTTTCTTGCATCTTATGCCTCTACTAATGCTAATAATCCCTACAATTTTGACTCTTAATTTATTTTTGTAAAGCTATCCAAAATGATAATTTCAGTGGAATTCTTACTATAGTTGAGGAGCTTAAATCATGAATTGTGAAAATATTTTCTGCTTACATGGAAAATGAATTGTTGTGTTTGTCTGCTTTTATAGAACATAGAAATTTCAATTCTTTGAAATTTCAAAGAATTGATATGAAAAGCAAACTAAAGGAATGGGCTTTTTTATCATCATTAGCTGTATGGTACAAGGAAGCCTGAGGCTTTTGCCGTACCAGCCAAAAAAAAAAAAAAAAAAATCGAGAGAGAGAGAGAAGGAGAGTGAATGAATGAATGATGATATCCAGCTCAGGACCCTGGGTGTTCCAAGCCCATACTCGCCAGTTGTGAGCCCCTTGGTAATGCTGAATGACAAAGATAAATCAAATAATAATAAATCAAACAAAACAAAATATTCACACTAGTCCCATTCCCACAAAATAATCACCCAATTCTGCTTTAAACTTAGTCAGACTCTCTGCCTCCACTATGTTGAGAGGCAATTTCATAGCTGTCAACTTTTGACTTTCAAAAAGCTGGAGATCAGACAGTTGAAAGCGGGAGGATTTTTGTAAAGTCCACACGGCACTGTAAATGAAAGTTTACCAACAATATAACCATTTTATTTTAAAATACAGACACATAAGTGTTTGCCAGTAAAGCATGCTTTCAAATGTTAACCTACATAAGATTTTTCTCCCTGTGAATTTTAAAATTTTCATTAGACATCAACTGATTTCAATTTCTTCAAGAAAGATACGAGAGCCTTGTCGATCAATTCGGCCCTGGAGGGATTGTGCAAGGCTCAAGGGGTAGAATTTTTTTCAGCCTGGACTGTACTTGTTAACAGGAGAGATTGCTTCTACAGGGATGGGATACACTTAAATAGAAAGGGTGCAAGAATTTTTGCTGATGCTGTCGAGGCAGTGTTAGGTGGGTTGGAAAACTGCTAGTTGGGGGGGGATACAAGGACTAATAGATTAACAGTAGCCAGTGGCAGAGGTGGAAGTGATTCTTGCACTGCTTCTATTGAAATGAGCAGAAGTCTGAAAAACAAGATGCAGGATATTTCAGAGACTGCTGGTAGTCATTGCGGTACAAGTAAACACATGGGTTGTGTTAGGGTAGCTAAGAATAGAAACAGGTGCATGTATACCTGCGTGTACACCAATGCTAGGAGTTTGGTAAATAAATTTGATGAATTTGAGGTATTGCTCAAAACATCAAAGGCAGATATTGTTGGGATATCAGAGACGTGGTGTCACACAGATATAAGTAATGCGGAACTGGAATTTGGGGAATACAATGTGTATAGAAAGGATAGACAGGACAGGAGGGGAGGAGGGGTTATGCTATTAATTAAGAAACACATAAAGTCCAAGGAAGTGAAGCCAGTCGACATCGATGGACAGGGCAGTGTCGAGTCAGTTTGGTGTGACATAAGCATAGGGAAATCAAAATTGAGAGTAGGAGTGTGCTATAGGCCTAATGACTCTGATGAGTATAATAAGATATTGTACAGGGAAATAGAGTGGGCCAGTAAATCAGAGAGTCTTATAATGGGGGACTTTAATTTCCCAGATATTGACTGGAATTTGTGGGTTGGTCACTCGCACACTAGCAAGGCTTTTGTGGATTTATTGGATGATTGTTTTCTACATCAGCATGTTCGTGAGGCAACAAGAAGGAGCAATACTCTTGATCTGATTATCAGTAGTGATTCTTCATGCATTAAGAACCTGCAGATAAATGAACCACTAGGTGGCAGTGATCACAGTGTGTTGAAGTGGGATTTACTCAAGGAGGTAACTGCCATCAGAGGTAAAGGGAAGGGTTTTTGTTTTCGTAAAGGCGACTATGATGGTCTGAGACAGTATTTAAATTCTATACAGTGGGACCAACTGATGATGTTACCAACAGCAAACTCAAAATGGGAAGCATTCAAGGAACTAATCTTGGAGGCTACCAGGCTTTACATACCAACTAAGAAATATTGTTCAAGGTTTAGGCCTAAATGGTTGTCAGATGAACTAATGAGACATGTGGCAGAGAAGAAAAATGCATGGGATACATACAAATTAATGGGTGACATGGAAGCCTATGATAGATATAAGTTGGTCTGTAACCAAGTCACAAAGGAGATTAGGCAGGCAAAGGCAGACTATGAAAAATCCTTGGCAAAGGATGCAAAGAAAAACAGAAAAGAGTTCTTTACATACTTGAACTCGAAAAGGAAAGGGATGAATCAGATTGGTCCACTGGATATTGATGGGTCAACAGTTGAGGATCCTGCTCAGGTGGCTAACAATCTAAACGAGTATTTTGCATCTACATTCACGCATGAGGAGTTATTCAGGAAGGAGAATGATGTAGGTAAAGTAAACATTGGCAGTGAGCTGGATGATTTTGTAATAACTGAGAGGAAAGTGGAGGAGAGATTGTTGAGGATAAACATAAAAAAGGCACCTGGGGTGGATGAGATCTATCCAGTTATATTAAAGGAGGCAGCAAAGGAAGTATGCAAACCCCTAGCCATAATTATGAGAGCTTCTTTGGACTCAGGGGAGGTACCCATAGACTGGAGATGTGCAAATGTAACCCCAATTCACAAAGGAGGATCAAAGGCTGACACAAGTAATTATAGACCTGTTAGTTTAACTTCTGTTCCAGGTAAATTAATGGAGGCACTGGTTAAAGAAGCACTGCAGGATCATCTAGACAAGAATTCAGTTATAGCTCAGACGCAGCATGGTTTTGTTAAGGGCAGATCTTGCCTGACCAATTTGATTGGATACTATGATGTAGTCACAAAAGAACTGGATGCAGGGAATAACTTTGATATTATATATTTGGATCTTAGAAAGGCTTTTGATACTGTTGCACATGGAAGACTGCTGCACAAATTGGAGCAGTGTGGCATTGGAGGCAAATTGCTGCTACGGATAAGGGGATGGTTGAGTGGCAGAAGACAGAGAGTGGTAATCAATGGACACTGCTCAACGTGGACTAATGTTATTAGTGGAGTTCCTCAAGGTTCAGTGTTGGGTCCGTTGTTGTTTTCGGTGTTTATGAATGATATTGATGATGGGATATCAAGTTTAATGTCCAAGTTTGCAGATGATACAAAGGTTGGCAGGGTCGTTAAGGACAATACTGACGCTATGCTGCTGCAACAGGATCTGGAAAGGTTGAACAGATGGGCTGAGAGGTGGCAAATGAGGTTTAACATCGACAAATGTAAAGTGCTGCATATGGGAAACAGTAACCCTAGAGCAACGTATCAACTCTGCGGTACTACACTGACAGTGGTGGAGAATGAAAAGGACCTGGGGGTAATTGTGCAGGCAGATATGAAGTTCTCTGAGCAGTGCAGACGAGCTGCAAGAGTAGCTCATGGTGTCTTGTCAATGATATACAGGAATTTTTCTAGCAGGGATAAGGAGGTGATTATTCCCTTTTATAAGGCAATGGTAAGGCCACATCTTGAGTACTGTATACAGGTCTGGAGGCCTCATTTCAAGAAGGATGTAGAGCTGCTGGAACGGGTACAGAGAAGGGCAACAAGATTAGTAAATGGAACAAAGGGGTGCTCTTACGAAGAAAGGCTTAAGTTTTGCAAATTACAGAGTTTGGAGACTAGGCACCGGCGAGGTGATCTGATAGAGGTGTATAAGGCTTTGAATGGTTTGAGCATGCTCAATGCCAATGGGATTCTTCATCTTTCTCAGAATAATCACCTCAGAGGGCATAAATTCAAATTGAGGAAGGACGGATGTCGGATAGATGTGCGGAAATTTGCCTTTGGCCAGCGGGTGGTTGGTTTGTGGAACCGACTTCCATCACTTGTCGTTGAAGTTGATAGCCTAAACAAATTTAAAGCTCAACTGGACAGGTATTTCGAACGAACGGAGGGGTGAAATGGGAGTGGGTTTTTTTTTGGCTGATGCTGAATAAGCTTGCTTTCTTGCATCATATGCCTCTGCTAATGCTAATGCTAATACTGCTGTGGACTCATTCTCTTCAGAAATGTTGAGTGAAAATTTTGTTCATAACAATGGCACTGCTGTCTAGACTTGACTCTGAAGAACATTTCCAAAGCTCCACCAAAAAAAGATTTGAACTCAGTTTTTGGTATCTTCTTACACTCAGCATTACTATGAGGAATTGTTAAAAGAAAGACACAAGATAATTTATTTCAAGCCTCCTTATGCACTTTCAATTCCCACACCAAGGACCGACCCACACCAATTCTCTCTTCTTTCATAGTAACATCTGGTAGGTTCTCCAGACACTACTGGGAGGCTCACCTGGTTCACGTAAACATCCCTGGTCAGAACTGAAGCTCAAAAACATCTATTGCTTCAACTATTTCTTTTTCTTAAACGATACCAAGAAGTAATGGGAACATGTCCACAAAAAGATTTCAAATTTGAAAATAATGCACTGCCAATTGATGGAATATGTTGTTACCTTTATAGAAAATTTTTCGGTGTGAAATTGAACATCATGTAGTCACACACAGCCATTAATACTCCTTCACTGAACAAAAGAAAATTATCTTCTCCTATTGTTAGACTGTCCATGACCTTGGCAATAGAAATGTCATAATCATATGCATTTCTATTGAATGATTCATCATTCTGGTAATCAATTTCCAAAATGGAAGTGGAAGATTTAACAACTGCTAGTATAATAAATTTGCTTGTAACGTTCCTCCCATATTCAGGAGTAATGACCTCGGTATATATATATGTGAGGTATGTTGGATTCAAGAGCTGTGTTTTGATTTTCGAATGTTGGCATAAAATTTAAGAGACAAACAAACTACAGTCAGTCTTCGTATAACATGTGTTTACATTACACGAATTCGATCATACACAATTTATAAATATGAGAACGATATCGTATATAACATGGAACCGAATTTGCTTATGCACAATTCGCCTTTGTGTTTACAAGAAATGGCAGTCAAGTGCGGAATCACCCCAACCGAACACAACATGATAGGAATGAAGATTCTGAAAATGTATTTTTGTTTTTTATATCAGTGAAGGGGAAACATATTTCACCATAATAACGTAAAAACCGAGACAATTCCAGCTATCGGTATTATCATTAGATCGAGTTTACTACCAGTTTATAACAGATTCCACCAGCAGAAACACAACTGGAAATTGTTTTATGCTAGTGACCTCCAGAAATGTGCTTTAGTAAAATGTGAGGTGGTAATAGTGTGTCTCTGCCTTTACGATGTTGTTTATTCAGTTGCTACATGCACCAGCTTTGTTTATGTGTATCAAGCGTGCCTCCTCATTTTGTAATTGTGCTTTATTCCCTAAAAATGAGTAAAATACTTAAAAGGTGTGAAAAGGAAGCGTCCTGGTGAAGGCACTACTTTAGAAGCTCTGGATCAAGATCAAATGGAGGTAAGAGGGGATTCTCTTGATGATATTTCAATAGGATATGCTTCAACCAGTTCTACTGAAGATCAGGATACCCCAGGCTTTACTATGAGCTTTTCAAATTTGTTTGATGAATTAGTTTCTGCTAAGACAGAGTTTTCAAAACAAAGGAACAGAAGAAATATCATCCAGAGTAAGTTCAAAAGAGAAGCAATCCTCAAAAAAAGAACAAGCATTATTCAGTATTGTACTCAAGAATTGAATGAGTATTTAAATTTGCCATTACTGCCTAGAAATAATAGCCCATTTCTGTGGTGGAAAAACATGCGAGACAAACTACCTCTTCTGAGTAAATTGGCTTTGAAATATAAGTACACCAACTTCGTCATTTGAAAGTGAAAGAATATTTAGTACTGGTAGTAATTTGTATGAACCTGCAAGAAATAGGCTATGTCCTGAAAATGAGGAAACTGATGTTTTTTCATTACAATTTAAGAGTATTCAATTTTGATTACTCTACATAAAACTACTTTGTTTTTTCCTTTATACTGTGTTAAAAAATGTGATAAATTTGATTAAAATACCTGTTAAGTTGCATTTTTTTTATTGTATTCTCTATAATAATAAAAATAAATTGGCTATAACAGCAGCCAAACTCAGAAAATGTTTACTTAATCCATTTCAGTTTATCAAAGCTATCTGATGAATCTCTTGGTAGTGCTTAACTGGCTTAAATTTAGCAGGAAATGGCTGATTAATAAAACCAATTAAGTGACAAAAAACCGATTAAAGATTAATCGACCAATTATGTACCAATTAATCAGTGCATCCTTAGTCACTACTAATACTAATATGGTGTTGGGCCACCCATTGTTTTAAAACAGCTTGTATTCTATGTGGAATAGATTCAAATAAATCTTGAACTGTCTTATGAACAACAATGGACCATTCTTCATGGAGGAACATTTTAAGTTCCTTGAATGATGGTGGAGGTAATCTGCTTCTTACTCTTTCCAAATATGCTCACAGTGACTTATGTTTCAGTCTCGTGATCGTACAGGCCATGGGAGATTCTTTGCCTCAGTTTCATACTCCAAACTATGATTGGACACCTTTGGCTATGTGTATTGGTGCATTATCATCTTGAAACATGGCATCACATTGCACTGTGGGACGAACCTGGTCACTCGGAATATTAAAGTAATCAGTGGCATTAATTCCCATTCAGGGTGATAATCAGACCTAAAGGATACCAAAATATTGCTGCCCAAACTATTTTCGATCTTCCTCTATGTTTGACAGTTGGCACAAGACAGTCAAGCTGATGTACTTCCTTTGGTATTTGTCAAACATAAACCCTCCCTTATGTTAGAAAAAAAGTGTGAATGGTGAGTGAACTGAAAATATGGCATGTTTCCATTTTGATAAATGGAAACAAAGTTCAGTTTTTGGCTCCTTACATCATTGCTTCCTCTTTCTAGTATTACCATCAGTAATGAGTATATGCAGTGGTGAGCTATAGTGGGCTCATGAGAGCATATTGTTATTTTTTTTTTTAAATTTTCGAGCCCATTGTTGAGACGATAATTTATTTTACATATGAAATCCTGAATGCAATTATTGAGTATCCAGAGCCGAAACTACTGTGGGGCGAGTGGAGCCCCATTCCCAGCATTTTCATGGTGCAATCGATCGGTTATGTATTTTAAAATTGCTTCATTTTTGATTTAATTAGTCGGACCTCTGTTTAACGATCTTCTTTATAGTGAATTTTTTTGATTCCCCCTTGGTAATTACATTTAAAATAGTTTCCGCTGAACGAAGAAAATTTCCATGTAACGAACGGATTAGGAGAGACAACTTTGTATGCATTGTTCTGACCTCTGGCCTTTAGGCAATTTAGATAAGGGTAACGAATTAAGGGTGAAAGGGATTACCGTTTCACAATGTTAGTTGTGTCCACAAAATCTATGCAGTCACATACCGAGAAATCACGCTAGTCAATATACTTTCCATATCCAGTCAGAGGATTAAGAAGATTCTCAACACGATTTACAGTCTCTGGTCAATGTGTGTGTTGTGGTTCCCCTTTACTCCGACAATGAGCATATGTTTTTCGGAGAAGTGAGTGATCCGTGCCTTCCAGTAAATTTCTCCTGTCTACGTTTACATCGTCACAGTAGCTGAATATCAGTGTGATTCCGACATTTTCACTGTATTCAAAGAACTAGTGAGAGTAGCAACATTGAGGGGGCTGGAGATTGAGGCAACTAAGATATTATATAAACTTTACGAAATAAAATGCTGGCAGATTTTGAAACTTTGTCGAGCCTTTCACTGTATAGAAAATGTTCTAAAATATAATGGCATATAGGCAATAATTAAAAAAAACTATCATCAGTCTCCAAAAAACTAGTGCGAATTGTGGGTGATTGCTAAAGAACTTGATGTAGTAGTAGTAGTGGAAAGGAAGTAGTGCAAAAAAAGTAGTAGTGCACGGAAGCAAGTGTATGAGCTTATGCAACATCAGCCAAAAAAAAAAAAAAAAAAAATTTACACAACCATTCCCTCTAAATGTTTGTCAATTTCCTCCTTAAATTTATTTAACCTATCAACTTCCACAACAACAGATGGAAGTTTATTCCAGCAATTAACCATCCACTGGCTAAAGGCAAATTTCTGCACATCTATTCTACATCTCTCTTTCTTTAATTTGAATTTACGCACCCTTAGGTTCATAATCTGAACAAGTGGAAGAATCCCATCAGAATTCAGCGTGCTGAACCCATTCAAGACCTTATACACCTCAGTCAGATCACCCTGCAGGTGCCCAGTCTCCAGCCATTGCAATTTGCAGAACTTAAGCTTCTCTTGGTAAGAGGATCCCTTCATTTCCCTCACCAATCTTGTTGCCCTTCTCTGTACACACTCAAGCAAATCTACATCCTACCTAAAATGAGGCCTCCAGATCTGTACGCAGTACTCAAGGCATGGCCTGACCATTGCCTTATACAGAGGGACAATCACCTCCTTTTTCCCTGCTAGCAAAATTCCTATATTTCGTTGACAAAACCCCATGACCTGCCCTGGTAGCCTGTCTGCATTGCTCAGAAAACTTTATATCTGACTACACGATTACTCCCAGGTCTTTTTCATTTTCTACCACCACACAGTTGGTACGTTTCTCTGGGGTTACTTCTACCATATGCAGTACTTTGCATTTGTCAAGGTTAAACTTCAGTTGCTACTTCTCAGCCCATTTGCCCAAATTTTCTAGATCCTGTTGCAGTAGCACACTGCCATTACTGTCATTAACAACCCTGCCAACCTTTGTATCATCTGCAATCTTCGACACTAAGCCTGATATACCTTCATCAATATCATTTGATAAATATACAAAACAACAGTGGACCCAACACCGAACCCTGTGGGACTCCACTAATAACATTAGTCCATGAAGAGCAGCACCCATTGATTACCATCCTCTGTCTTCTCCCAATCAATCATCCTTTTATCCATTGTAGCAATTTACCCTTAATACCATTCTGCTCCAATTTGTACAGTAGTCTTCCATGCGCAACAGAGTTAAAAGCTATCCTGAAATCCAAGTATATGATATCAAAATTATTTATTGCATCCAGTTCCTTTGTAACCACATCATAATAACCAATCAAATTTGTCAGACAAGGATTTCCCTTAACAAACCCATGTGTCTGAATTATTGCTGCAGTCTTGTCTAGATGATCCTGCAATGCATCTTTAACCAGTGACTCCATTATTTTACCCGGAACAGAAGTTAAACTAGCTGGTCTGTAATTACTCGTGTCACCCTTCGATCCCCCTTTGTGAATTGGGGATACATTTGCACATCTCCAGTCCGTGGGGACCTCCCATGAGTCCAAGGATGCTCTCGTAATTATGGCTAAGGGTTTTCTTAGTTGCTTTGCAGCCTCCTTTAATATAACTGGATAGATCCCATCCACCCCAGGTGCCTTTCTTATGTTTAACTTCAACAATTTATCCTCCACTCTGCTCTTAGTTGTTACAAAATCATTAAGCACCCTGCTACAGTTTGATAACCTTCTGCCATCTTCAAACCTTAATAACTCCTCATTTGTGAATGTAGATGCAAAATACTCATTCGGTTTCTTTGCTATCTGAGCAGGATCATCAACTGTCGAACCTTCGATATCAAGTGTACCAAT
The DNA here is from genome assembly GCF_048544385.1 of Mastigoproctus giganteus. Classification (NCBI taxonomy): domain Eukaryota; kingdom Metazoa; phylum Arthropoda; class Arachnida; order Uropygi; family Thelyphonidae; genus Mastigoproctus; species Mastigoproctus giganteus. Next base: position 39,665,430 of record NC_143584.1, on the reverse strand, counting down.
CAGATTCATCTCCATCTTTTTAGAGTTTATATAAGTAAAGAAACAAGGCTGAAAGAAGAAGAAGAAATGAATCACTTATAAATTTATCAAGTGGAAATCTGCTGTACACCAATGGAAACAGTGAAAGGAGTGAAGGTGGAGTTGGGTTTCTGGTCCATAAAGATTTTAAAAACAACATTTTGGAATTCAAAAGTACATCACCAAGGGTCTCAAGATTAATACTCAACATTTCTAAGAGGTACAAGCTAAAGATTATAATGATTTATGCACCAACATCGAGCCATGATGATGAAGAGGTTGAAGAAATGTACACCGAAATTGAGAGTCTTCTAGATGAGCAGAAAACTCACTACACTATTATTATGGGGGACTTCAATGCTAAGGTTGGAAAAAGGCAAAACAGTGCAGAAAGAGGAACTATAGGAAACTTTGGAATTGGTGAAAGAAATAAAAGAGGTGAAAGACTTGTGGAATTTGCAGAATCTCAAGGACTGTCAGTAATGAACACCTTTTTCAAGAAAAGGGTGAACAGAAAGTGGACATGGAAGAGTCCAAATGGATTAACAACTAATGAAATCGACTTCATCCTCACTAACAGAAGATATATTGTGAATGATGTTACCGTCCTGAATAAGGTAAATGTTGGAAGTGATCACAGAATGGTAAGATGTACACTTGATATAGATGTAGGAAAGGAAAGGAAAAACTGACTCGAGTAAATAATACAAAGGTCTTTGAGATAACAGAGGAGGAGAAAAAGCAGTATGTACTGGAACTTAAGAACAAGTTTGAGCTTCTGCAGACTGCTCAGGACCAAGATATCGACGAGGAATATTACAACTTTCTGAAAGTGATCAAGCCCAAGAAACCTATAGGGAAACAGAAATCCAAAGAAGAAAAAATTAGTCAAGAAACACTTGTCATGATGAACCAAAGACGACAAATGAAGAGCAAGAAAAACACTGACAGGGAGAAAATTGAGTCTACTGCGTTATGCAAAGCCATTAGAAAGAGACTCAGAGAGGACATAAGAAGATTTAACACAAGAAAAGTAGAACAAGCATTAAGGGAAAACAAAGGATTTCAATCAGCAGCTATGAGCAGTAATACAGAAAGACAAATGATACCGAAACTGAAGAATAGCGATGGTGTATTTATAAACAGCAGAGAAGGCATAATTCAAATACTACTATAGAGAATTATGCAAGGAGCGAGGGAATGATACCAGCAGTGAGGAAGATGGATTGAAATGTAGCAACACATATGACATACCCGATATTCTTCCTGATGAGGTAGAACATGCATCGAAGAAAATGAAGAATCGGAAAGCCCCGGGGGAAGATGAAGTTACTGTAGAGTTGTTAAAATTGGGAGGAAGAGACATAACACAAAAACTGGCAAGGCTCTTCACAAAGTGCATTAGAAAAGGTGTGATGCCTAAGCAGCGGAATAATGCAATCATAGTTTTGCTGCATAAGAAAGGAGATAAATCAGAAATTGGAAATTATAGACCAATTAGCTTGTTATCCCACACCTACAAGTTGTTCACAAGAGTCATTACTAACAGATTAGAAAGAATACTTGTTGAGAATCAACCGAAAGAGCAAGCTGGCTTTAGGACAGGATTCTCAACTATGGATCACCTTCACGTAATATCACAGCTAATGGAGAAAGCAAATGAATATAAAACACCATTATGCCTGGCATTTGTGGATTATGAAAAGGCATTTGACTCCATACAGCATAAGGCAATGTTTCGGGCACTGGAAAGACAAGGCATAGATACCCCATATATTATGATTTTGAAGAAAATATATGAGAGTGCTACCTCCTTTATTAGACTAGACAAAGACAGTAGCAAATTTAAAATCGAGAAAGGAGTTCGACAAGGAGACACAATATCTCTGAAGCTGTTTACTGCTGCCCTTGAGGAAGCTTTCAGAAGATTAGACTGATCGCAGAAAGGAGTCAATGTGAACGGAGAGTACCTAAACCATTTATGATTTGCAGATGACATTGTAGTTATAAGCCACGATCCCAAAGAATTAGAGGAAAATCTTAATCAGTTATGCACAGTTAGTAAGGATTTTGGACTAAAGATGAATATGGCTAAAACAAAAGTAATGATGAACAAGTATGCCACGGAAAGGGAAATAATGATTGAAGGAGCAGTAATTGAAAAGGTGGAGTCATATACTTATCTGGGACAAGTTATTAGCGTAATAATGATAAATGGCTGGAAGTCAAGAGAAGAATAAATTTTGGATGGATAGCATTGAGGAAATATAGTCACATACTGAAGAGCAATATCCCAGTTTGTCTGAAATGTAAAATAATGAATCAATGTATACTCTCCACCATGACTTATGGAAGTGAAACTTGGGCACTCACCAAAAGAATGGAAGCGAAGCTGAGAACTACACAGCGAAGAATGGAACGAATTATATTGGGAATCAAACTGTTAGATAAGAAGAGAAACACATGGATTAGGCAGCAAACTGAAGTAAAGGACATTCTTATCAAAACTAAAGAACTAAAATGGTCTTGGGCAGGACACATAGCTCGAAGACATGATGACAGATGGACTAAGAAAATAACAGAATGGTACCCAAGAGGAGCTAGAAGAAAACCTGGAAGACAAAGGCGGAGATGGATAGATGAAATTCATGAGTTTTTGGGTAGTAAATGGATGGCCAGTGCTTAAAACAGAAGGAACTGGAAAGTTGCTGGAGAGGCCTTCATCCTGCAGTGGATTGAAAATGGCTGATGATAAGTAAAGAAATCCTTGATGTTTTCCTTAGCATCCTTTGCCAAAGATTTCTCGTAATCTGCCTTTGCCTGCTTAACCTTCATTGTGACTTGATTAAAACTAACTTGTATCTGCCATAGGCTTCTGTGTCGCCTGATAATTTATATGCGTGCCATGCATTTTTCTTCTCTGTCACGAGTCTCATTAGTTCATTTGATAACCATTTAGGCCTAAACCTTGAATAATATTTCTTTATAGGTATGAAACTTTTAGTATCTCCCACGATTAATTCCTTTTGTGCTTCCCACTTACCCATTTGAAACTGATGATCGACATCCTGCAGGAGCTCTCTTACCTTTCAGAAGTGTTACAGAATCACTATGGTAAAAGCATATAAATTAATTATTCGAACTATCAATGCTATTGCCAATTTGAAAAATTCTGAAGGAAGTTATGAAGCTAAAATTGCGAGCATGATGAAGTTGAAAGAATTTGAAGGAATCAAAATCGAAAGTAAAAAAATTACATCGTGACTAGTTATTAAATGCATTGTTTTATCCTCAAACATTAAAGTATTAATTAAACAGGGTGATTTTAAATTAAATAAAGAAAATAACGATACCACTGAAAGAAATTGTGAACATATGCTTCCTGAAATACTGGATTGTGAAAGGAATTTCGTCTCGGTGGCAAGACTGTGAAAACCGAATAAGAAATTTGTTTTCTGATAAAATATGAAATAAAAATTAATTATTTAAAAGATTTTGTCGAAGACAGTTTATCTTTAAAATTGAGTGAAATTCCCTTTTCAATTAAGAAAGCCAGAAATATCTTTGAAACCATTGCAATTAGCAGAGCTGAAGCTGAGTGAGCTTTCAGCATAATGAATACTGAGTGAATGAATGAATAATGTTGAAAATTAAAGATGTTGCCGATTATGACATCTAAATGGAAAACCATTGCTTTGATTTGATCCGGCATCTAAATGGAAAACCATTGCTTCAATTTGATCTGGATCGTTACGTCAAATCATTCCTCTGTAATCATCGCTAGCTATTGAGCAAAGCAGAAGATCGACAACAAATATTAATAAAGAAGTAAATTCTATATGGCAATTCTTAGAATAAATTTTTTTTGAATATTTGTGCAATAATTTTTTTTCAAGTAATCTATGATTTTTGTGTACTTTTTCTAGTGTTTGTTTTTTATGTAATATTTGTTGTTATATTGTGGAATGTTTTGTGATAGTTTTCATGTTATTTGTGATATGAGAAATATTTCATGTTATTTTTTATTTGCAATATTAAAATTTTATCATGAAAAAAATGTATCCATTGTATTTCCCTAGTTGTTAAAAAAAAAGACAAATAAAAAAGTTGCGCATGTGCCAAGCACGTGCAGTAGATAGTTAATGCGAGACATCCTTCGCGTTTCTTTTAGGTATTTTGATTTGTATATATCGATTACGAAATAAAAGAGCTTTTTTATTGTAATTATTTAATTGATCATTCACAGATTTTCATAACTTCTGGAAGACTAGATACAATGGATTTATGATAACTAAAGTAAGAGATGTATACAGCAGGCCCCTGTTATAATGCAGTTCGCTTTACGCTGATTTGCTATAACGCTGTTCTTACATTATAACCTGTATCTGACTATAACACTGTCAAAACTCACTGTAACGCTTTTTTACTAGCATACAGATTGAATTTTTGGCAAATCCGTCTTCAGTCCAGTGTGTTTTGAGCCTTTTTTTTTTTTTTTTGGCAAAAGGAGAAAATAGCCACCATGAAATTAACTACAGTAATTATTTTTATAATTTCTACTCTATGTACAAAATTGAAACTTTCAATATGCTCTTATTTTCTTGGTGTGGATAGTTTCAAGGGAGAAATTCTTTTTTAGTACACAAGTTGAAAAAATTTACCATCCAGTGTCATATGTTGTTACGAAGTGTGCATTTTCTGTTCTGACTTGTAATAGAAAGATACTAAAAATAGATTTACTCCCTATCTCTTCTTTTGTTTTACTGTGGGAACTATAACTTGCAAAATGTTTTTCACACAATCAATCCCATGAGTGCTAAATGCGGTGCTGTTTCTTGTACAGTATTCTCTTGTCTTCTGAACTCCTCTGACCTTGTGGTCACCCGAAGTACATAAAATTTGTTTGTTTTACTGTTTTGGAAATTCCATAAACATTCTCCATGAGTCACGCCATAATTGATTTACAGTACTTTTCCTGCAATAAACAACCATTTGATTTTACTGCACGGTAAAATCGAACTTTTCAGATAAATAAAACATTTGTCACCATCTTCAGCTCACTTGCCAGAGGAATTCTAGATATCATTCAGTGCATACAGTGTTAGACATACAGACAGTTTACTGTACTCGAACATCATATCACAATCAGTGCAATGCAGTTACATTTGCAGAGAGTTGTGGCGGATAAGAATGAAAAAGCAACAATGTCTGGACACAGTGCAAAGATTGGAAAGGTAAGAAAAACATTGAGTTTGAAAATTAAATTAGACGTTTTGAAGAGAATTGATTCCGGTCAAAGACAAGTGGATGTGTGCAATAATTTAGGACTGGCAGGTTCAACTGTAAGAACAATCATAAAAAATAAAGAATGAATTTTAGTAGCTGGAAAAACAGCTGTTCCCCTGCAGGCAACTAAATTGACCAGGGCTAGGTCGGCTATTATGATAGAAATGGAAAATCTTCTACATAATTTTATTGAAGACAACATTCACCGTAGAATTCCGTAAAGTTCAATTATTCTTAAAGAAAAAGCGAAGAGCCTATATGAAGATATAAAGGAAGCTCACCCCGAAAAAAATGTGGAACCATTTAACGCTAGTAAGGGCTGGTTTGATAGATTTAGAAAGCACTATAACCTGCACAACGTAGCAATACAGGGAGAAGCTGCAAGTGCAGATCAACAAGGAGCCGAAACTTTCAAAAAAGAATTTGTTAAAATGATTGAAGAGGGACGTTATACTGCTGAACAAGTTTTTAACATAGATGAAACAGGTCTTTTTTGGAAACGAATGCCTAAAAGAAGTTTCATATCGAAAGAAGAAAAAAACATGCCAGGCTTCAAAGCGGCGAAGGATCGGTTAACTTTGTTGTTGGGTGGTAACGCTACAGGGGATTTTAAATTAAAACCCCTTTTAGTTTACCATCCGAAAATCCAAGGGCTCTTAAAGGTTTAGCTAAATCAAACCTACCTGTAATCTGGAAGGCTAATAAAAAAGCTTGGGTAACCAGGCCGCTTTTCATTGATTAGTATGCTGAGTTCTTCTGTCCTGCAGTGGAAAAATATTGTGCAAAAAATAACATTGGTTATAAAGCTATTCTAATCATGGACAATGCGCCAGGACACCCAAGCAAAGAGAGCTTAGAAGACTTGAACAATCACATAAAAGTTTTTTACATGCCTCCAAACTATGTCTCTGATCCAACCAATGGACCAAGGAGTAATTGCGACATTTAAAGCGTACTACATAAGGAACACCTTTTCCCAAGCTATTAAAGCCATCAACACTGAAAATGTACCGAGCTTAAAGGAGTTTTGGAAATCCTATAACATTAAAACCGCCATCTACAACATTTCAAGTGCCTGGGATGAAGTGACTCAGAAAACCATGAATGGAGTGTGGAGGAAAGTTTGGAAAAATTGCATAAAGCATTCCCAGGAACCTGATGATTCCGTTGAAAATGTTAAAACACAAATTGTTGAGCTCGGAAAAGAAGCAGGATTACACGAAATTAACGAAGACATCGTACAAGAGATGATCGACAACGACAGGGATGGCCTCTCTAATGAAGAACTAATGGAAATTATAAAAGAACAAGAGCTTGCTATTGAGGGAGATGATGATCAAGATACTATAGATGAAGAACCGATGAAGTTGCTGACTGCAAAAGGACTTAGTGAAGCTTTTGAACACTTCGAAAAAATGTGTGATTATTTCTGGGAGAACGACCCTGACATGGAACGAAGTGCCAAGGTAATAAGAAATTTGAAGAAAGAAATGAATGCCTACATGATGTTATACAATGAGAGGAAGAGGGCCAAAGCACAACCCAAAATTGACACATTTTTCAGTCCAAAGATACGAAAACTCGAGAGCACAGGGCCATCGAATTAATAAATTCATGATTTCCGTTAGTTAATTACCTCATAATTATATGTGTATGTAATGTAGAATATTTTATATGTACAAAATTTTGAATATTAAATATTTTTACTCGACATTGGTGCATATTTTCACTACCATTTATTATTATTGATTAGAAAATATCCTATGGAATAGACCGCAACTCACAAATACATATGTTACCTTATGGGAATATGGCGCTCGCTTAGCGTGGATTCACTTAGCGCTCTGTTTTCCCGGAACGAACTATCAGCGTTAAGCGGGGGTCACCTGTACTTGCGAGTGCAACGTATCTAAATATCTCTGTAAAATAGCACCGATCTTATAGTTGGAGCAACATATGCAGTTATACCTAACAATGGAATGTAACGAAAATGCGAGACGAAAAAAGAAATCGTTGACAAATATTTGTATTGTTGCAATCATAGTTACTGCAGTAGTAACTTCAGGAAGCTTGATTGCGATGTCATACTATTAAAAAATTCTAAAAAGTTAGAACTCCAGACACTGTTGTATCCAGTTATCATCATAAGGCGAGGCATGAAGACCAGGTTTTTAAGGTTTTTTTTTTTTTTAGATAGACCTAGGAACATTTTACACATACACTTATACGCATGGTTAAGGGGGTAAGAAGCCGAATCTGTCCACCCCCTAAATCCGCCCCTGACTTGAGATATCATACCAGTCACGAAAAATGCATCACGCGCTCTAATCATACTACTAGTAGCTTGTTATTTGTTATTTTAGTTTTTAGGAGCATTAGCAACTAAGGCCATATTGCTCCGAGATATGCGGTGGTCATTCCCTGACCTTTCCGCATCCTCCATATTTGGTGGTGACGGGCTCGAACCCCTGTCTAATCAAGAAGCGTGTGCTACGCACTGCTGCTCCTTCCCACCTGGCTACAGAGGTGTCTTCTACTACTACTACGACGACTAGTAGCGTGATCGTGGGAAGCGCCTCTAGTTGAAGCCGCGAATGATGTCATTTCTGTGACCGATCAGGTTTACTCAGTAGAAAGTCGGAAAAACTGTGAGCCCATCGTTAAAATATTCACAGCTCACCGCTGAGTATATGGCAGTATACTCATTACTGATTGTCTCTATCATAAATTTATTGCTCTGCCATAAATTTAATTTTTATAACATTTTTGTCAAACTGTTTTACTATAAAATGGATTGCTGAGATTCATATTAAGTTAAATAGTTATTTTTGAGCCAGTAGTTGTACGTTTTTGGGACACATTCCTTTTCACTGTCTGAGTATCTGGCAATCCCTTTCAGTCAGTTTTGATTTTCTGCCATAATTCCTACTATCAGATTTTATTTTTACATACGTAATGAATGCAGACACCACTTTTGATACAGTTGCTCCGGAAACATAAACAAATCAGCAGTTTTAGTGACCAATATCCCTGCTAAATGTGCACCAACAATTTGACTTCTTTGGAATTTAGACAAGTCAGTCATTCATTTTCTTCATGTATCTTTTTATATCACCTCTAAATAAACATCAACTTCTTTTATTGTCTTTCCTTCACAATACTACCTGCAAGAAACAAAAAAAGTCATTAATGCATATTCATAAACATGTCATACAACCATTACAAAAAATACTGCTTTCATATCAGGTGTTTCCATTATCTTGTCCTTGTATTTAAATTTTAAAACTTTAAAATACAGAGTAAAAACAAATTTATACAGTTTGATAAGGAATATTGATAATGGTTTGGTAGCAAAAATCTGTATGCTTCCCAGATTGCCGAATGATCCCCACATAATTTTTAACAATCATACTAAACCAGCTGTTGGGCTTCCCCTTGCTATAGTGTACCTGACAGTGTGGTTGTTTTGCCACTGCTTGGTGATAAAATGAAGGTAGAGTTATTGAGAGCTGGGAGATTAAAGGTTGCCTTTGAGTTCACTGTGTGGTATTTCTCTTACATGGAATATTACTTTCAGGTCGTACATTTCCTTATTGATTCTTATTTATGAATTGCCTGTTTGTCATGATATAAAAGGCAATGATATTCTTGAGTCCTGCTCACTTAAAAGTTAATATCCAAGAAAGAATTAATTTCTTAAAAAGTTTTAATATCTTCAAATTTTTAATATCTGTGCTTTCGGCTAAGGTAAAGAAAGCCTGCATGAGAAGCATGCAAAAGTTCGATGAAATTTACTGGTAAAAGTACTTTGCCGTAATGGCATTTGTATTGTTGCTCGCTTGGTAAACAGACAGTAGGTGTTATATCGGTCTGGAGTAGAAGTTGAATCCCATGGGAGAGACTGAAACCCTCCTGAAGTGGGGGGGGGGTAACCTGACCTTTTTTCTTTAGAATCACTAATTGAATTAACTAATTGAATCACGAACAGAGTCATATTGTAAGTTCTGGCATCGTAAAAATGTTCATAACGTAGTTTCACCGGTAAACTTTTTCGAAGTTTGCTGTGCTTCCTTTGCCCTTTTTTTTTTTTTTTTTCTTAATAAACAATTTATCTACTAGTCCACCAGTGATTCTAAAGAAAAAAGATTATCTTACCCTCTCCACTTTGGGAGGGTTTCAATCTCCCATGGGATTCAATTTCTACTCCTGACCGATAACACCTACTGAATGTTTACTGAGCGAGCAACAATACAATGCCGTTACGGCAAAGTACTTTTACCGGTAAATTTCATCAAACTTTTGTGTGCTTCTCGTGCAGGCTTTCTTTACCTTCACTGTGCTTTCTTCATATTTTGCTATTCTAGAGAAACGAAATTTAAGAATGTACTGAAGATTAATTAATTTTCTCTCTTCCCCATCCCCTGGACAGTAAATAATTATGGTTCCAAACCTGTTAGACTATTTCCCAGAAGCAAAAGGTGATGGCCTCCGCGTATCCTGGGCGAGGACAATTAACAGTAAAGCAAGACTCTCTGCATCTTTAAGAGGTAAAAATTTCTCAATTAAAATGATCTTTGTTAACTAGTTTTTAATTTTGTGCCAATATATATTTATGTTTAAAAATATTCTTTTACTTGCCTATAGATTAGAAGTTTGAAATGTCTCCATGCATGTAATTTTTTTTTCTTTCTATTTTTTTTTTGGCCCATAATACTTTAAAGCAGTGTTTCCCAACCATTTTTAGAGTCGCGACCTGAAATAGCCAAGTAACCTGCGACCACTGCCATGTTTGCATAAAAAAGGCATTTTTAATAGGGTAAAGAAAACACATTAAAAATAGATTTTTCAGAATATAATTCTAACAATATTTAATGCAATAATTGTACTTGCATCTAGGCAACCAGCTTCAAAATTCACGGCTCGATGTTTGTTAAAGCCAACCTCATGTCATCCTCAACATTCATTCGGTTTCTTGCCTTTGTTGTGATATGAAGACGCATTGAAAATCCACTCTCGCAGAGATATGTAGAGGCAAATGGAAATAAAACTCGAAAGGCAAGCATGGTGACATTTGGATATGACTGATACATAGTACACCAGAACAGAGTCAGTAATTTTTCATAAAACGAATTACGTGCCGAGGAATCATTCTGCAGATCCAAGAATTCAACCTGTACTTCATCGGGTATGCTAGCTATATTCAGGGAACCAAAGAATGGGTTTCGTACAAGTGCATCTGCTTCTTCTGTAAGCTCAGGGAAAAACCGCTGGAATTCCTTTTCAAGGGATTCAAGGTGCCCAGTAATCTCCTCCTTCAGATTTTCATCCAGTTCACCTTCAGATTCCTCTACCACACTGCAGAGTATTTCAAACATGGCAATGTTTGAAAAACTTGCCTTTTCCTGAAGTTTCAGGTTTGCCTTATTTAGCTGGTCTAAAATGTCTACTAAGTAAGCAACTCTTTTCTTCCAAGCTTCATCATTAAAGTAAGCTGCAAGGTCATGTTTCCCTTGCACTTACAGGAACAACTTGATTTCATCTTTCAACTCAAAGACACGATTGACAACAGTTCCTTTCGACAACCAGCATACAGCAGTGTAGAAAAGAAGAACCTCTTGATCGGAATTCATGTCTTTACAGAGTTCTTTAAACAGACAGGTGTTGAGGGCTCCAGAATTGATATAATTCACAATTTTAATCAGAGAATCAAGTACCTCTGGCATAGGAACTAGAAGAGTCTTGCCATTAAGTGGCTGGTTTCTATCATGGAACCAACTAAAGGTCGTTGACTATTGGCGAACTAAGTTCATGCCAGTTTTCATTAGACGGCCCAACGTGGACATTATTGAATTACATCATTGCAAAAATGGCGGCGTCAGCAAAACATATGGGTGATCTTCAACTGCATTAAGAGGCGCCTCCATAGCCAAGTGGGCAGGAGCAGCAGTGCATAGCATACGCTTCTTGATTAAACTGGGGTTCGAGCCCGTGACCACCAAATACGGAGGATACAGAAAGGTCAGGGAATGAACACCGCATATCCCCGGAGCAGCAATATGGCTTTAGTTGCTAATGCTCCTAAAAACCAAATAGCAAACAAACAAATCAACTGCATTAAGAGAGCAACTCATCTTTATTCGACTGTCCATATTCAACAGTCTGTTATTCACACATCGAGACACTGATTAAAAATGAATTTTGATATTGAATTTTGCATCATAGTGAATCCTTTTTTCAGTTTACTATTTGTAATATAGAATTTTATTCTAATGATAATACTGCATTTGTATATTTTATTTTTAGGGAGTGAATCAAGGTCCGCCGTGTCGGAAATTTGAAAAAATATTAAAGGCCTGCCATAGCAAATAATTAAAATAATATAAAATTTTTAATATGTATGAACACGGCAGGCTTTTAATATTTCTTAAGTATCTGCTAAGGTGGACCTTAAGTCACTTCCTTTCATTTATCAAAAATCAGTGTTACAACCACTAGTAGAATATTGTAGTGTAGCCATATGCCATATTGAAATAAATAAGTGTGAAAAACCTTTGTGATGAAATTTCCTATAAAAATAATTGCAACTAAAAATAACTGCGGTGATCCCCCAGAAAGCACTTTGCAACCCCTTGGGGGTCACGACCCACAGGTTGGGGACCCAGGCTCTAAAGTATTATGAGTTTAGTTTACACCATACTGATTTGGATGATTTGTTTTATAATTTCATGCCATGATTGATTGCATATTGTTTGCATGACAGCCTAAGTTTATAATGTGGCTATATGTGAATGTTTATCTTAAAAAAAAAAGGTGGTGAAAAACAAATGGGTGAAGGAGGCTTAATGATATCATTTTCAAAAACTTGTTTAAATAAAAATAACGAACTAAAAGTAGCAAAATTTCAGTTCTTATTTACATTTCTAATTTAATATCGACTGAATTGTGTGTGTGGCGGGGGTCTACTACAACACTAATGCATATGATGCTAAAAAGCAAGCTTATAAAAAACAAGCAAAAAAAAAAAAAAAAAAAAACCCTTCCCATTTCATCCATCCGTTCACTCCAAATGTTCGTCTAGTTCAGCCTTAAATTTATTTAAGCTATCAACTTCCACAACAACAGTTGGAAGTCTGTTCCAGAAATGAACTACCCGCTGGCTAAAGGCAAACTTCCGCACATCTATTCTACAACTGTCTTTCCTCAGTTTGAGTCTATGCCCCCTCAGGTTGTTAACCTGAGCAAGCGGAAGTATCTCATCAACATTGAGCCTTCTCAAACCATTCAAGGCCTTATACACCTCAATCAGATCACTTTGAAGATGCCTAGTCTCCAGATGCTGCAACTTGCAGAATTTAAGCCTCTCTTGCTAAGAGCAACCCTTTGTTCCCTTCACCTCATCCTTCCTAAAATGAGGCCTCCAGACCTGTACACAGTACTCAAGGTGTGGCCTGACCATTGCCTTATACAAGGAGATAATCATCTCCTTGTCTCTGCTAGCAAAATTCCTATATATCATTGACAAAACTCTATGACCCGTCTGCACTGCTCACAGAACTTCATATCTGACAGCACAATTACCCCAGGTCTTTTTCATTCTCCACCTTCCTCAGCATAGTACCACACAGTTAGTATGTTTCTCTTGGGTTACTACTACCCATATACAGTACTTTGCATTTATAAATGTTAAACTTTAGTTGTCACTTCTCAGCACATCTGCCTAACTTTTCTAGATCCTGTTGCAGTAGCATACTGTCTTTACTGCCATTAACAACCCTGCCAACCTTTGTATCATCTGCAAACTTGGACATTAAGCCTGATATAACTTCATCAATGTCATTGAGAAATACACATAACAACAATAAGGCCCAGCACTGAATCCTGGGGGACTCCACTAATAACATTAGTCCACGTAGAGCAATGTCCATTTATTACCAATCTCTGCCGTCTCCCATTCCACCATCCCTTTATCTATTGCAGCAACTTGCCCTTAATGCCATACTGCTCCAATTTGTAAAGCAGTCTTCCATGAGCAACAGTATCAAAAGCTTTCCTGAAATCCAAGTACAGTAAACCCTCGATTTAACGGACCCCAATATTATAGATTTAATGGACCAGACAAATAATAATACAGTAATGTACATATTAATCTCGAGTATATTATTTTTTTAGGTTACACAAAACTTCAGTTCTAGAAAAGTTAGGCAGATGGGCTGAGAAGTGACAACTAAAGTTTAATATTTATAATTAATTATTATTAATTAAAATTAATAATTACCTATTTCCATTATTGTTTTGATAATTACCTACTTTTATTTTTATAATCAAATTCAGGAAATTGTTTTTTATACTTTCTGAAAACGTGTTGAAATAGCTGTTTTCCCAGATAACAGAAGAGGATTCGGTGACTTGTGAGATGAACATGACTCGGGATACTAAACTGCAGGTCTACCGACTCGCTTTGTTTTGGTCTCAGTCTGCCTCAAGCTATCGTGTGGTCAGGTTATATACAGAGTGTTTCTGTGATTTCTGAATTATGACTTTATTCATTAAATAATTTTGCAGTCCTTACAATTTAAAATGGCATCAAGTGATAGAGGAGTTAAAAGAAAGCGTGTGAACTTAAATGTGGCACAGAAATTAGAGCTAATTGAGAAATTAGAACAAGGTGTCTCAGTAGCATGTGTTTATGAAATTTACAGCTTAAAAAAAAAAAAAAAACTTTCTGATATCTGTAAATCAAAGGCCAAAGTGCAGCATTTTTCTTTAAAATACATTGTTGATAACTCTAAATTTTTCTACAGAGGGGAGTAGAAAACACAAGTTGTGCAAGATAAAAACTTATTATTATATTACATATTCTTTATTATAATTTAATAATTTTATATTGTACAGTACTATATTAAATTGTATTAAAGCTTTTTTTTTTTCATTAAGAACAATAAAAAAAATCCCCCCCCCCTCCCAAGTTACATTCAATTTAATGGACTTTTGCCATTAACAGACATCCCTTTTCCCCTATTAGTCCATTAAATTGAGGGTTTACTGTATATGATATCAGAATTATTTTTTGCATCCAGTTCCTTTGTGACCACATTGTAGTGTTCAAATTGTCAAACAAGACTTCCTCTTAACAAATCCATGCTGTCTGAACTATTACTGCAGACTTGTCTAGGTGATCCTGCTTCACTTCTTTAACCAGTGACTCCATTATTTTCACCAGAACAGAAGTTAAACTAACAGGACTATAATTATTTGTGCCACCTTTTGAACCCCCCCCCCTTTGTGAATTGGGGATACATTTGCACATCTCCAGTCCATGGGGGACCTCCCCTGAATATAAGAATGCTCATAATTATGGCTAAGGGTTTGCTAATCTCCTTCAATATAACTGGATAGATTCCATCCATCCTAGGTGCCTTTTTTATGTTTAACTTCAACAATTTCTCCTCCATTTTGCTCTCAGTTATCACAAAATCACTTAGCTCCCTGTTAGAGTTTGATAAATTTCTGGCATTCCCCTCCTTGAATAACTCCATGTGTGAATGTAGATCCAAAATACTCATTCAATTTATCAGCTACTTGAACAGGATCATCAGCAGTTGAACCACCAACATCAAGTGGACCAATCTGATATATCCCGTTCCTTCCAGAGTTTACATGAGTAAAGAAGATTTTTTTTGTTGTTTTTCTTTGCATCCTTTGCCAAGCATTTCTCGTAATCAGCCTTCACTTGCCTAACCTCCTTTGTGGCTTGATTACAGACTAGCTTATACCTACAATAGGCATCTGTGTCACCTGATTATTTATATGCATCCCACACAGTTCTTTTCTGCCATGAGCCTCATGGCAGAGAAGAACTGCCATGAGGGTCATGGCAGAGAAGAACTGTGTGCCATGAGCCTCATTAGTTCATCTGACATTCATTTGGGTCTAAATCTTGAACAGTGTTTCTTAATTGGTATGAAAAGCCTAGTAGCTTCCAAGATTAATTCCCTGAAGGTCTACCAATATGAATCCACTGTTTTTAGAATTTAAAAACTGTCTGAGACCACTGTAGTCACTTCTACAAAAGGAAAATCCCTTCCCTTTATCCCTGATGATAGTTACATCCTTAAGTAAATCCCACATCAGCACACTGTGATCACAGTCACCTAGTCGTTCCTTTATCTGCAAATTCTTAATGCATGAATAATCACTGCAGATAATCAACAGTATTACTCCGTCTGGTTGCCCTCCGAACATGTTGCTGTAGAAACAATCCAATAAATCCACAAAAGTCTTGCTATCGTTCGAGTGACCAACCCACAAAAAATTCCAGTCAATATCTGGAAAGCTAAAATCCCCCATTACAAGACATTCTGATTTACTGGTCCACTCTATTTCTCTGCATAATTGTTCATTGTACTAACAGATTAATTAGGCTTATAACACACTCCTACTCATTTTCCCTTTCCTAGTGCTTATGTCTCACCAAACTGACTCAACATTGCACTATCCACACCTATCAACTGGTTGCACTTCCTTAGATTTTGTTTCTTTACTAACAGTATAATCCCTCCTCCCTTCCTACCCTGTCTATCCTTTCTGTACACTTGTACTCCCCAAATGCCAATTCTGCACTGCTTATATCATATCTGTTTGACACGATGTCTCTGATATCCCAGCAATATCTGCCTTTGATGTCTTCATCAGCACTTCAAATTCATCAAATTTATTTACTATAATTCTAGCATTGGTGTACATGCAAGTTCTTACTCTTAGTTACTCTAACACAGCCTATGTATTTACTTGTTCCAAGATGACTCCTAGCAGCTCTTTAAATCCTAAATCCTCAGCAATCTACTCTCCAGGCTGTGCTCATTACAATAGAAGCAGTGCCAGAATCATTTTCGCCTCTGTCTGCAGCTACTGTGAATCCCCATCAAGCTATCAGTTTTCCGATCCCCCTAACACTGCCTCGATAGCATCAGCAAATATTCTTGCACCCTTTCTATTTAAGTGTATCCCATCCCTGTAGAAGCAGTCTCTCCTGTTAGCATATATTTTATTATTAGCTGCATGGTGCAAGGACGCTTGAGGCTATGCTTCACCAGCCAAAAAAAAATCCCAGAGAGAGAGAGAGAGAGAGAGAGAGAGAGAGAGAGAGAGAGAGAGAGAGAGTCAAAAGTAGAAGGGAATCACCAAGAAAGAGAAGAATGATGATGTCCAGGTCAGGACCCTGGTGTGCTAAACCCATTCTCATCAGATGTGAGCCCCTGGGGTCTTGTAATTATTATTTTAGCAATTTGAATTTAAATTCAACATGTAACAGCAGGCTAACTGACTACTGCTAGCACACCAATTGCAAGGCAGACAGTCAGGCCTTAATTACTGAAATGCCTCCCTCCATAAATAAAAACCATAAATCAAATAAAATTTATGCACAATACTATATATATATATATATATATATATATATATATATGTACATTAGCCTGGTATATAAATAGAAACACCATAAATAGAAACACCAGGAAAATTACCAGGGGAAGAAGTAGTATTGGTCTCACATTAGATTGTAATTCTGGGAAATTCAGTTAATAAAGAAATTAGAAATATATTCTGTACCAGGAAGATGAAATGTGACCGGGGTTTTTCCTGCAAGACACTAATGTTAAAGATTAAATTAAAACATTTTAGGCCTAAAGCCTCAGGTTGCGTAGTGTGCTGCATACTAAAATAATGCATTTGCACTAACTTGTACATCATGTGAGGATATTGAATATATAGTTTGTTGGAACATTTGGGTTTTCTGTTCTGCCTGGCTCCTCACCAAGGACACAATTGTCTGAAACAGCTGTATTTGAAGTGGTAATATGTTTTCTGTATCTGGTGAATAGTCATCTTTCTACAATCTGGATTACACAGTGTTTCTATTTATGTATATACCAGGCTATGTCCATATATATAGTATTGTGCATAAATTTTATTTGATTTATGGTTTCTATTTAGGGCGGGAGGCATTTCAGTCATTAAGGCCTGACTGTCTGCCTAGCAATTGGTGTGCTAGCAGTGGCCAGTTAGCCTATTGTTACATGTTGAATTTTAAATTTAAATTTCTAAAATAATTATTAAAAGATAATAATGGGTTATTGGAAATAATAATAAGGTAAAATTGGGAGAAATTAGGTGATTTAAGGAAAAAGACTAAGGAACAAAATTACATTCTTTCACATGCTCATCTCTCTGCTACTTCCTCAGGGGCTTTGAGCGGACAGATAGCCAATATTAAAAGAATGTCTCATGCATACCTGTTTCTGTAGTCCCAATAGCAGTTTTACTTGATCTTTATCATATTAAGTTTTTAGTATTCGATATACTGATTATAAGTATATTTTTAATTTATGAAATCCAGATTATTAGATATTAACATGAAAGTTATCCAACACAGTGATAAAAGACTAAAATTAGCAGTTAAAAATTATACATATATATATAATGTATTAAAAGTAAGAGGTCATAGTGAAAGATGACACCATAATAAAGAATAATGCATAGAGATTTGTTAAGGTAGTTTATGGACTAGGGGCACTATTAGAAATAGCAGAAATACTCAACGGCCATAATGTAGATAAGTAATTTGGGGGAAATGGTGGAATAAGGCTGACAAAACCGGAAGTTGTAACAATGGAAGAAATCATTGGATACCTTAAAAATAATATATTACAGTGGTACTTAATGCTATAGAACTGATGATTTTAATTCTTCATTAAGGATCAGCAGCCAAACACAATGGAAATAAAGCAAAAAGAGGTCTCTGTTTCTGATATGAAATAGACATAGTACATGGTTATGACAATGAAACCAAGTTGAAAAAGAGTGCGCGGAAGCTAAAAAGTGGTGGTAAATTTAGTGAGAAGTTGATGTATATTTTGTAGACGATGCGATAGAGTGAAAAACAGAAAAATAAGGTGCCTCCGTAGCCAGGTGGGAAGGAGCAGCAGTGCGTAGCACACGCTTCTTGATTAGACCGGGGTTCGAGCCAGTCACCACCAAATATGGAGGATGCGGAAAGGTCAGGGAATGACCACCGCATATCCCGGAGCAATATGGCCTTAGCTGCTAATGCTCCTAAAAAAAAAAAAAAAAAACAGAAAAACAGAAAAATAAATATCTTTCTATACATTAAAATAATTTCCCTCCTAGTGATATTTATTCAGCCAATGGGAAAAGAGAGATGCGAGTTATGTGGTAATACGAAACAAATACTAAAATACATAATTAAACAAGCTTCTGTTTAAGTGTGATCACACACTATGCTTATCTAACCTCACCATGCGGTACCATTCTTGATTTCCATGTGTAATGTATTTATGTATTCATAGCAGTGGAAGAGACATACAGTGTTGAAAGCTTTTGTATTTTATTTTACTTGTGAGTGCAGGGGGCAAAGCCCCTAGTGTGTGTGTGTATATATTATTAATAATAACAATATATTATTAATATATGTTTTAATAATATATGTATGTTAATAATATGTTAATGTTATTTATGGTAATATATGTATGTTAATATTTTTTATTTTCTTTTTTTGTTTTTTCACTCTCTGTCACGTTGTCTATGAAATATACATCAACTTCTCACTAGATTTACCACCACTTTTTGGCTTCTGCGCACTCTTTTTCAACTTGGTTTCATTGTCATAACCATGTGCTATATATATTTCATATCAGAAACAGAGACCTTACTCCTTGCTATATTTCCGTTGTATTTGGCTGCTGATCCTTGATGAAGAAATTAAAAAAATTCGATCTGTAGTATTAAGTACCACTGTAATATATTATTTTTATTTTTCAGATACCCAATGATCTTTTCCATTGTTACTACTTCCGGTTTTGTCAGCCTTCTTCCACTTTTCTCCCAATCTGCTTATCTATGTATATTCATTATCTATAAGATTTTCTCCCAATCTGCTTATCTATGTATATTCATTATCTATAAGATTTCCAAGGCTTTTGTATACTTTTTTTTTTCTGCGATCTTCCATTGTTACTGTAAATCATAAATTGGAACTCATTCGGCCACATAACTTTCCTCCAGCTTCCTGCGTCCATCCTTTGTATTCCTTGGACCAGTGTGGCTATATGTTCTGGGTGTGTCTATGATGAACGACTTCCATGATGAGCTCCTATTCCCGTAGTGTAGCGGTTCTAAAGCTGTGGCGTTTGATTTTGGGAGGAGGTGGGAGGAAGCGGCTGTACATACATAAGAGGACAAAATTTTTAAACATTATAGATTTGCAAAGAGCTTCAACTGCTGAGCATCCCTAAGGTTTTCTGCCCGCTTACTTTTCTTTGTAGAGGCACATGTGTTCTATGAACAGCCAATATTGTATTCTTTAAATTATTATTTATGTTATAGAATATTATTTTTAAGTATTAAGTATTTTTATTTTTAAGTCTTATACTTGCCTATCTGCTTATTTTACAAAATTTTTAAATTTATCTTTAAAATCCATTTTTTGTCATTAATGCCAATATTTGCTTTTATATTGGCATTGATAATTTGCATAATATATTTCATCGATTGGGATTTTAATGCATTGAAAATGAGAAACTCATTTCTGCAGAATATTACAGCTGATGCTTATGTTTTTTTTTGCAGGGGAGGGATTACATTCATTTATCATTTTAGAGGGTTACAGTATTGCAAAGTTTGAGAATCTCTGTCCTAGTGCATTCTTTGTAATGTTCTTCACATTGCACAGGTTCTGATGCTTTGTGATTTTCATACATTAAATGCAAGTGTTAATTGTTCTATCATTTGGCAACAATTACTCTTGATATTCCACCACAGGTGTCAAGCACCTTGATCTATCATGTTTTTTGGCTGCAGTTGCATCTGTTCATGGAAATTTTTTGGACATTTTTATATTCATTAAAGACGAATTGTATTAGTGTTTGAACATTTAATAAATGGAGCTATCCTGCTTTCTGCAGCACCAGCTGAACATGCACTGACAATCGTATGTCTATAGTATTCCATGAAATGGACTCTGTTCCCCATTGCCAGTACACTGATTTGGATATTAGTCAGGTTACATGGCCTAATAAAACCACCTCTTTCTCACATCATCTGTAGAGATTTTAATCTCTACAGATGTGCAGGAAAGCTGTGTGAACAAATTGAAGAGGCCACACTTTGTGACTTCCTTTATTTAAGTATTTTTGTATATCTAATCAAAGATCACCAATATGGATTCCTTTGGAGTTAATCCTATGTTAGTTGTCTTTAAACAAACAGATTGTCCAATTGAAGATTTTAATGTTTTTGCTTTCAATTGTGTTTGGCATAAAGGTTTTTTTAAATAAGTTCCCATAAGGTGGGAGTTTATTTATGCCAGGTGTTTTTTTGCAATTGGGTATATCCAGTTCTCTCTCCCTCACACAGTCTTCACTGCACGTGATGGTAGAGAGAGCACTCCATCTTCTAACCTCTCCACTAATGGTGATGTGACCCAAGGTTCAGTTCTTTCTTCCACTCTTTTTCCTCTTTTATGTTAATGACCTTCCACTGACTCAGAATCTTATCCATAGTTTTTTACTGATGATAGCACATTACATTCCACCTTCCAGTTTGAAAAACTTTATCCTGGACAGCCTAACTTTTCAAATATTTGCCACCAATTCCTTATGTGCTGATCTGGGTTCAAGAAAACTTAGTTAACTTCAACCCTTCTAAAACTTAGTCATGTCTTATTTCTTGCAAAAAAAGAGTCTGCTACTCTTCTGCTTGTCTTTAATGATGAAAAAAAGAGCATACTGTTTTTATCTTTGATTATATCTAGATTTCTGAACATGATTGCAATCTATTAGGGATTACCCTGAATTCTAATCTCTCTTGGCATAAGCACATCACAAGTATTGCTTTCTCTGTATCAAAAAAACTGGGTTTTTCTCTCATCATTTCATTTCTTCTAAACAACTACTCACTCTGTACAAATCTCAAATCCACCCTACCAAGGAATATTGTTCCCATATCTGGAGTGGTGCTTCAAAAACCTCTCAAATTTCTTGACTCAATTTGAAAGAAGGCAGCCCATCTCTTACAAAGCTTCTCAGAATCATGGACATTTAGTTGCTGTATAGATACTTCCTTGTTCTTCTAGACATCCAATTCCAAATCCGCAGAACATTTTTTTTCCCTTCATTTTTCCCTTCCCCTTCTGTTTTCTAGAACAGTCTCCCCTTTCCTGAAAACTACATCTACAGTAATTCAAGTCTAATGTTTCCTCTCAGCCTTCAAACCATAAATAGTACTACATACTATAGGTTCTAATGCCTTTTATGTTTATAGTTTTCATACAAAAAAAACCTGAAATCTCCATTGTCCTACTGTACAACCAGTGAATAACAATATTTAAAACATAAGTGCCATTTCAGTGACAATGACTCGTGCAGAAGTGAACATCATGTTTTGTAAAAATTGCATGCAGGAATTTCTCTCGCAACAGGTAGAATACTTAGAACAGTAAAATCATCACAAACCCGTAAATAACAACAAAAAAAGTTTGCTTTGCATTTAATTGTTTCTTATGTATATTGTGTGCTAAATCTAATTGTTTCATTGACACAATGACATTCGGCATACAAATTCAGCAATTGAAGATTTTATGTTTTATAGATTTTATATGAAATCTATATTACTTAAGGGGATATACCAATACTATGATATATATAAATATGTATAAGTCTTAGCCTAATACCTGCTTGTATAAGGCCTATACATATTTTGTATAAGGGTTTTTTTTTTTTGTTTACTGCTTGCTATGATTACCAAACAGAAGTGTAAGCAGCTCTAGACTCGGTTTCTAATGTTTATGGGTATTATATAGGTTCAGAGCAGGTGAAAAAGTTAGATAATGCATGCAGTGCATTACATTTAAGGTGTAATCAATTTTTTTCTTAAATTAATTGAATTTTTGTTGGGGGCACCAAGTTATGCAAAGCATTATGAAAACTATTTAAGAATGCTTATGAGTGATCAAAAGTTGTACACTCTTCATTTCTGCTATGGTAGTTGCAGTTCAACACTAGAGGGATAGTTTTGCGGTGGTTGCGGTATTAAACCTTTTATGGGGAGCATGCACTAGCCATCATGAGACAAATGCTACTCTGGTATGGTGGCTATATCAATGCTACAGTTTTAAAAAATCTTTAGTGCATCCCAAAAACCATAATCTGCTCTGGTGCCACACAATGAAAACTTGCCAATTCCCAATCCACCTTCCAGAGAAGTATCTTCAGAATTGGATAATGAAGCTTGTGAATAAGACTCTTCAAGTGAAACATCACATTTCCCTAATCAGCAGGAATTAGATTACTTAGTATAGAACTTAGTAGAAATTATAGTACTTAGTACCACGCTTGGGTTGGAGGTTGAGAAGATGAAAGAAGATATTTGTTGACATTAGACTTGAACTTCTGTAGACTGTAATTTTCAGGAAATACATATGAAGGAAGGTTGTTCCAGAAAACATCAGTTGAATGAATAAACAAGGAAGATGAAAAGTAGGTTCTGCGAGTTTGAAGTTGGAAAGTAAATGGATGTTGGCTGGTGGCAGCATGTGTTCGGAATGTTTTGAAAGAGAGAGAGTGGGAATTATTGAAGCCAATTCAGAAGAGCAGTGCCCATGGAAGTATCTGTAGAAAAGGCATGCAGCAGAAACAGTACATCTATGAGACAGCGAGTGGAGAGACTCTGTTGGAGAGGAGTCATTAATTAACCCAGCTGCCCTCTTCTGAATGGAATCTAGACGCCTGAGACAATATTCTATGTTAGGGCGGATTTGCGATTTATACAGAGTGAGCAGCTGTTTGGAAGAAAAGTAAAGGTGAGAGCGAAAGAGAAAACCAAGTTTTTTAGATGCAGAGGAAGCAATATTTGTAATGTGCTTGTGCCAATAGAGATTAGAAGTCAGGGTAATCCCCAAAAGAGATATGTCATTTTACCTAGAAATCGAAGTGTCACCAAGATAAGCATAGGAGCAGAAGGATCCTTTTTGCGAGATATAACACAAGACTGAGTTTTAGAAGGATTGAAATCAACTAAGTTTTCTTTGCCCCACCGAAGAATTACCGGAGATTGACGTTTAAGGACTGGTAGCGGATATTCGAGAAGTTGAAGCTGATTGAGCAGGGCAAGGTTTCTCAAAATGGAAAGTGGAATGCAATGTGCTATCATCGGGAAAACTATGGATAGAATTTCCAGTCAATGGAAGAAGGTCGTTAATATACAAGAGGAAAAGAGTGGGGGAAAAGAACTGAACCTTGGGGGACACCAGCATTTGTGGAGAAGTTAGAAGACAGAGCCATCTACCATCACCCTCAGTGAGTGATCAGAGAGAAGGATAACCAATTACAAAAACAGTTGGTAACCATAAGATAGAAGCTGTTTAGAAGACCTTTATGCCAAACACGATTGAAAGCCTTTTAGAAGTCAAGAGCAACTGCTTGTGTTTCACCAAATTTTTCCATTGAATTTGTCCATAAATGGGTAACATAAGCCAGAATATCACCAGATACTGACGGAATCCATAATGGCGATCGTTGATCAGACGGAAGGTTTCTAGGCAGTTAATTGATTTCTCCATTACTTTAGAAAGAGTAGAAGTAATTGCAATGGGAGGGATTTGTCACCCTTTTTAGATATGATGGCTGGATATGAGCAAATTTCCAAGCAAAAGGAAAAACACCTTTGGAATAAGAAAGGAAAAAAGGCGGCAAAGAACAGGAGTAAGTTCAGGAGCAGGTTTTTGAGAACAAGTAGAGAAATACCATCAGGACCTGGAGCTTTCTTAGCATCAAGATTTGTCAAAATCCTTCTGACATCCTTTTGACGGAAGACCACGGGAGGCATTGAAAGGAGCATGCTAGGAATGGTGGGAGATGTTTTACCAAGATAATTAATACATTATTTGGAAGAAAAATGGGATGCTAGCAGGTTAGCTTTATCCTTGGCTGAAGTGACAACAAAACCATCTGGTTTGGACAGAGGTGGGAGCAGAGATGGGCAATAGCTTTGGCAAGAGAACAAAATGCTCGCCTACCATTAGGACATGAAGCAAGGTTTCTACTCTTTGCCTGTTCAAAATCTAGTTTGGACTGATTAATAACTGCTTTACAATGATGCCAGTTTATACTTAAATAGTATAAATTGGCATCATTAAGTATATCTCATATTGGGAATACCTTCACAATGAGTTGCCATGATATTGCACTACCTCGAATAAGTAATACTTAATGATGCTAATTTATAACTACTTAGTAGTTGGCTACGTACAGAAATGATGCAATTTCACTAACTTGTATGCTAGTCAGCTCCCTGCGTAACCTGAGGCTCTAGCCCTAAACTATACTGTAATTCAAATTACTCCACACCATTGGGCATCTCTCATATTGTGGAGTTATATTTCGCAATATCATGGCAACTCGTGAAGATATTCACGATATGAGATATATTTAATGATGCCAATTTATAACTACTTAAGTAATTGGCTATGTACAGAAATGATGCAATTTCACTAACTTATATGCTAGTCATATAAGTCATATACTCTATGCAACCTGAGGCTCTAGCCCTGAACTATACTGTAATACTCAGATTTATTAATAACATTTAGCTTATGTACAGAAGTTAACATTATTAATAAATCTGATATAGTGCAACTGTGCTAGTGACCACCCAGGAAAGAAGGATATGGACCATCAAGAAGAACCCGATACCTTCTGCAATCTTGGAAAAAATCAAGCAGGATGTGAGTAACCAACTACAAACAATAACGATAGACACAATGGAACCAGAACTGGAGGAGGAACAGCATTTACAAGAACTATAACCTGGAGCTGGCAAAGTGGAAACAGACAAGATTAAAATGTCCAGAATAGAAGAAGAGTGGAAGAAAGCCCCAGCAGGATTTGATGGAATGAGCCCTACAAAGACCCATACCATACCAACCCTGGGGCTCACATCTGGTGAGTATGGGCTTGGCACACCCAGGGTCCTGAGCTGGATATCATCATTCTTCTCTTTCTTGGTGATTCCCTTCTAATTTTGACACTCACACTCACACTCACACTCTCTCTCTCTCTCTCTCTCTCTCTCTCTCTCTCTCTCTCTCTCTCTCTCTCTCTCTCTCTCTCTCTCTCAGGGTTACTCGGGAACTGTTTTTTTTTTTTTTTTCTTTTTTTTCCTGGTGCAGCATAAGCCTCAGGCTTCCTTGCATCATATGGATATTAATAATAATAATAATAATAATAATAATAATAATAAGGCACCTCTGTAGCCAGGTGGGAAGGAGCAGCAGTGCGTAGCACACGCTTCTTGATTAGACTGGGGTTCGAGCCTGTCACTACCAAATACGGAGGATGCGGAAAGGTCAGGGAATGACCACCGCATATCCCGGAGCAATATGGCCTTAGTTGCTAATGCTCATTAAAACCAAACAACAACAACAACATACCATACCAAGCAGAGACCCAATAGAATCCTGGGGCTAGTCACATACCACCTCAATACTAAATAATATGGGATTACCTAAAAAAAAAAAAAAATGAAGTAACACTAGACGCCACCTTCACAGCCATTTACTGTGTTGCTGTAGCTGCCACCAGAATGAATGAATGGGAAACCAGAGAACAACATAACACAAAAGGCAAGGCTAACGAACCACTAAAACTTGCTTGAAAAGAAGGCCACAGCAGAAAACAGAAGAAATAAGAATGAAGATAGACCAAGTGACACAGTATTAATGAAGTAACAGAAGTAAAAAGCTGATCAAAAAATTGAAGGCCATCCTCAAGAAAACATCCACAGCAAACACCAAACTGATTAACAGAGGATCAAAGAATACCTTTATACCCTCAAGCAGAAACTCCTGGCACTTAGCAAGAAACTTTGCCATTATGGGAAGAGTGCCCAGAGCAAAAGAGACAACAGGATATTTGATGAAAACCAGAGAGCCTTGTACAGGAAAATTGGACAAGAGGAGAAGGAGTCAGTTGATTCCCCAATCAGCAGGCACTTGAGGAGTTCTGGGTAACCAGTGGAGCAATGAAATTAACCATAATGGCTCTGCCCCTTGGATAGATTAGAAAGGAAGAAAACTAAGAACTTACAAAAGATGACAGAATGGGTGAATTGGGAGAAAGAGGTACAACAGTTGATCAGGAAGTCCCACAACTTCCTGATCAACATCTTCCTGTGGATATCTATTCCTTGTGAATCTCAGGAATAGATGTCCACAACAACTATTGGTATAAGAAGTTCAGCTACCTACACGGTAGCTGAACCCGTTACCGCTATGGTTCTGTCTAGTACTTAGCTCACTTTCCACCATGGTCAATAACAGCATATGTATATACCCTAAAAGAAGATAGGAAAAACCTGTAACCTCTCTCACATAATATACCTGGATGACATAGCAGAGCAGTTCACCCAAATAACAAGGCATCTTGACACAATCCCAGAACATCTGACTGAAGGAATTGCATATCTGAAGGCTAAGGACGAAGGTACAAGAATAAGATATGAAATATGGTTTCATATCTTGTGATCACCTGTCTCAAGAATGTACAAGATCCTAACCAGCTGCATAATCAAGAAGATAGCAGACCAATTGGACAGTCAGAACATCATGGCTGAGCAATCAAAGAAATGCAATTAGATGAGCAAAATATGCACGGAGCAATTGACCATTGACACTGCAATTATGGAGCAGATTTACAAGAAGTACTCCAACCTGTACCTGGCCTACATCGACTACCGCAAGGCCTTTGACTCTGTGCCTCATAACCTTTTTATAGAGACAAGGAAGATCTACAATGTCAATTTGACACTGATAAACTTCCTAGAAGCAACCATGCAAAATGGAGGACCATCATCAATGTCAAGAACATCACAACCAGATCGATACCCATCAGAAGAGGAATCTTCGAGGGAGATGCCCTGGGCCCGCTATGGTTCTGTCTAGTACTTAGCCCACTTTCCACCATGGTCAAAAACAGCACATGTATATACCCTAAAAGAAGGTAGGAAAAACCTGTACAACCTCTTTCACCTGATGTACATGGATGACATCAAATTCTGTGCGCCAATTGAGAATCAACTGCAACAGCTACTCTGGTTCACTGAAGAGTTAAGCACTGACATGATGAATTTGAAGTGCTGGTCAAGACATCAAAGGCGAATATTGTTGGGATAGCAGAGACGTAGTGTCACACAGATATAAGGAATGCAGAACTAGAATTTGGGGAGTATAATGTGTACAGAAAGGATAGGACGGGAGGAGGTGTTATGCTGTTAATTAAGAAAAACATAAAATCAAAAGAAGTGTATCCAGTTGATATAGATGAACAGTGCACTGTTGAGTCAGTTTGGTGTGACATAAGCACTCCGAAAGCAAAAATAAGAGTAGGAGTGTGTTATAGGCCTAATGACTCGAATGAGTACAATGAACAATTGTACAGAAAAATAGTGGGCTAGTAAATCAGTATGTCTTATAATGGGGGATTTTAACTTCCCAGATATTGACTGGAACTTGTGGGGTGGTCTCTCACACACCAGTAAATTTTTTTTGGATTTATTGGATGATTGTTTTCTGCAGCAGCATGTTCGAGAGGCAACCAGAGAGGGTAATACTCTTTATCTGGTTATCAGCAGTGATCATTCGTGTATTAAGAATTTGCAGATAAAGGAACCACTAGGTGGCAGTGATCACAGTGTACTGATGTGGGATTTACTTAGAGATATAATTACCATCAAGGGTAAAGGAAAGGGTTTTTGCTTCCGTAAAGGTGAGTACAGTAGTCTCAGATGTTTTTAAATTCTGTACAGTGGGATCAACTGACGATGTTACCAACAGTAAATTCTAAGTGGGAAGCATTCCAGGACTTAATCAAGGATGCTACTAAAAGTTTCATACCTATTAAGAAATATTGTTCAAGGTTTAGGCCTAAATGGTTATCAAATGAATTAATGAAACTCGTAACAGAGAAGAAAAATGCATGGGATGCATATAAATTATCAAGCAACTCAGAAGACTATGGTAGATATAAGCTAGTCTGTAATCAGGTCACAAAGGAGGTTAGGCTGGCGAAGGCAGATTATGAGAAATCTTTGGCAAAAGATGCTAAGAAAAACAGCAAGGATTTCTTTCCTTATATAAACTCTAAAAGGAAGGGGATGAATCTGATTGGTCCACTTGATATCGATGGTTCGACTATTGATGATCCTGATCAGATAGCAAACAAACTGAATGAGTATTTTGCATCTACATTCACACATGAGGGGTTAATAAGGTTTGAAAATGGCAGAAGGTTATCAAATTGTAGCAGGGTGCTTAATGATTTTGTAATAACTGAGAGCAAAGTGGAGGAGAAATTGTTGAATTTAAACATAAGAAAGGCACCTGAGGTGGATGGGATCTATCCAGTTATATTAAAGGAGGCGGCAAAGCAAATCCTTAGCCATAATTATGAGAGCATCCTTGGACTCAGGGGAGGTCCCCATGGACTGGAGATGTGCAAATGTATCCCCAATTCACAAAGGGGGATCGAAGGGTGACACGAGTAATTACAGACCAGTTAGTTTAACTTCTGTTCCTCGTAAAATAATGGAGTCACCGGTTAAAGATGCATTGCAGGATCATCTAGACAAGACTGCAGCAATAATTCAGACACAGCATGGGTCTGTTAAGGGAAAGTCTTGTCTGACAAATTTGATAGGATATTATGATGTGGTTACAAAGGAACCGGATGCAAAAAATAATTGTGATATCATATATTTGGATTTCAAGAAAGCTTTTGACACTGTTGTGCATGGAAGACTATTGTACAAATTGGAGCAGAATTGTATTAAGGGTCAGTTGCTACAATGGATAAAAGGATGGTTGAGTGGGAGAAGACAGAGGGTGTTAAAGAATGGGTGCTGCTCTTCGTGGACTAATGTTATTAGTGGAGTCCCACAGGGTTCGTTGTTGGGTCCTCTGTTGTTTTGTATATTTATCAATGATATTGATGAAGATATATCAGGCTTAGTGTCGAAGTTTGCAGATGATACAAAGGTTGGCAAGGTTGTTAAAGACAGTAATGGCAGTGTCTAGATAATTTGGGCAGATGGGCTAAGAAGTGGCAACTGAAGTTTAACCTTGACAAATGCAAAGTGCTGCATATGGGTAGAAGTAACCCCAGAAAGACAAATGATACTGAAACTGAAGAATAGCAATGATGTACTTTTAAACAGCAGAAAAGGCATAATTTAAATAGCAGAAAACTACTATAGAGAATTATACAAGGAGCGATGGAATGATGCCAGCAGTGAGGAAGATGAATTGCAAAGTAGTAACACATACGACATACCTGATATTCGTCCTGATGAAGTAGAACATGCATTGAAGAATGAGAAAGCCCGGGGGGGGGAGATGAAGTTACTGTAGAGTTGTTAAAATTGGGAGGAAGAGACATAACACAAAAACTGGCAAGGCTCTTCACAAAGTGCATTCGAAAAGGTGCGACCCCTAAGCAGTGGAATAATGCTATCATAATTTTGCTGCATAGGTAAGGCGATAAATCATAAATTGGAAATTATAGCCCAATTAGCTTGTTATTCCAAATCTACAAGTTGTTCACAAGGGAGTTGTTCACATTACTAACAAGTTAGAAAGAATACTTGATGAGAATCAACCGAAAGAGCAAGCTGGCTTTAGGACAGGATTCTCAAGTATGGATCACCTTCATGTAATATCACAGCTAATGGAGAAAGCAAATGAATATAAAACACCATTATGGCTGGCATTTGTGGATTATGAAAAGGCATATGACTCCATGCAGCATAAGGCAATGTTTCGGGCACTAGAAAGACAAGGCATAGATACCCCACATATTACAATTTTGAAGAAAATACATGAGAATGCTACCTCCTTTATTATACAAAGACAGTAGGAAATTTAAAATCGAGAAAGGAGTTCGACAGGGAGACACAATATCTCCAAAGCTGTTTACTGACGCCCTTGAGGAAGCTTTCAGAAGATTAGACTGGTCGCAGAAAGGAGTCAATGTGAACGAAGAGTACCTAAACCACAGATGACATTGTGGTCATAAGCCACGATCCCAAAGAATTAGAGGAAAATCTTAATCAGTTATGCACAGTTAGTAAGGATTTTGGACTAAAGATGAATATGGCTAAAACAAAAGTAATGATGAACAAGTATGCCACAGAAAGGAAATAACGATTGAAGGAGCAGAAATTGAAAAGGTGGAGTAATATACTTATCTGGGACAAGTTATTAGCTGTAATAATGATAAATGTCTGGAAGTCAAGAGAAGAATAAATTTTGGATGGATAGCATTGAGGAAATATAGTCACATACTGAAGAGCAATATCCCAGTTTGTCTGAAACGTAAAATAATGAACCAATGTATACTCACCACCATGACTTATGGAAGTGAAACTTTGGCAGTCACCAAAAGAATGGAAGAGAAGCTGAGAATTACACAGCAAAGAATGGAACGAATTATATTGGGAATAAGATAAGAAGATATATTAGATAAGAAGAGAAACACATGGATTAGGCAGCAAACTCAAGTAAAGGACATTCTTATCAAAACTAAAGAACTAAAATTGTCTTGGGCAGGACACATAGCTTGAAGAAATGATGACAGATGGATTTAAAAAATAACAGAATGGTACCCAAGAGGAGCTAGAAGAAATCCTGGAAGACAAAGGCGGAGATGGATAGATGAAATTCATGAGTTTGTTAGTAAATGGATGGCCAGTGCTAAAAACAGAAGGAACTGGAAAGTTGTTGGAGAGGCCTTCATCCTACAGTGGATTGAAAATGGCTGATGATGATGATGAACCCCAGAGAAACATACCAACTGTGTGGTACTACACTTAAGGTTGTAGAAAATGAAAAAGACCTGGGAGTAATTGTGCAGTCAAATATGAAGTTTTCTGAGCAATGCAGACAGGCTGCCGGGGTAAGTCATGGGGTTTTGTCAATGATATATAAAGGAATTTTGCTAGCAGGGAAAAGGAGGTGATTGTCCCTCTGTATAAGGCAATGGTCAGGCCACGCCTTGAGTACTGTGTACAGGTCGGAACGCCTCATTTTAGGAAGGATGTAGGTTTGCTGGAGCGTGTACAGAGAAGGGCAACAAGATTGGTGATGGTAATGAAGGGATCCTCTTACTAAGAGAGGCTTAAGTTTTGCAAATTGCAGTGGCTGGATACTAGGCACCTGCGCGGTGATCTGATTGAGGTGTATAAGGCCTTGAATGGGTTGAGCACGCTGAAGTCTGATGGGATCCTTCCACTTGTTCAGATTACGAATCTAAGGGGGCATAAATAGTAGTAGTAGTAGTGGCACTTGATGCAAGAAAGCAAGTGTAGGAGCTTATGCAGCATCAGCCAAAAAAAAAAAAAAAAAAATCACACCATACCCTCCAATTGCCTGTCCAGTTCCTCCTTAAATTTATTTAACCTATCAACTTCCACAACGACAGATGGAAGTTTGTTCCAGCAATTAACCACCCGCTGGCTAAAGGCAAATTTCCGCACATCTATTCTACATCTATCCTTTCTTAATTTGAACTTATGTCCCCGTAGGTTCGTATTCTGAACAAGTGGGAGGATCCCATCAGAATTCAGCGTGCTCAACCCATTCAAGGCCTTATAGACCTCAATCAGATCACCGCGCAGGTGCCTAGTCTCCAGCCACTGCAATTTGCAGAACTTAAGCCTCTCTTGGTAAGAGGATCCCTTCATTCCCCTCACCAATCGTGTTGCTCTTCTCTGTACACGCTCAAGCAAATCTACATCCTTCCTAAAATGAGGCCTCCAGACCTGTACGCAGTACTCAAGGCGTGGCCTGACCATTGCCTTATACAGAGGGACAATCACCTCCTTTTCCCTGCTAGCAAAATTCCTTTATATATCATTGACAAAACCCCATGACTTACCCCGGCAGCCTGTCTGCATTGCTCAGAAAACTTCATATCTGACTGCACAATTACTCCCAGGTCTTTTTCATTTTCTACCACCTTAAGTGTAGTACCACACAGTTGGTACGTTTCTCTGGGGTTACTTCTACCCATATGCAGTACTTTGCATTTGTCAAGGTTAAACTTCAGTTGCCACTTCTTAGCCCATCTGCCCAAATTATCTAGATCCTGTTGCAGTAGCACACTGCCATTACTGTCATTAACAACCCTGCCAACCTTCGTGTCATCTGCAAACTTCGACATTAAGCCTGATATACCTTCATCAATATCATTGATAAATATACAAAACAACAGTGGACCCAACACCGAACCCTGTGGGACTCCACTAATAACATTAGTCCACGAAGAGCAGCACCCATTGATTACCACCCTCTGTCTTCTCCCACTTAACCATCCTTTTATCCATTGTAGCAACTTACCCTTAATACCATTCTGCTCCAATTTGTACAGTAGTCTTCCATGCGCAACAGTGTCAAAAGCTTTCCTGAAATCCAAGTATATGATATCAAAATTATTTTTTGCATCCAGTTCCTTTGTGACCACATCATAATAACCAATCAAATTTGTCAGACAAGACTTTCCCTTAACAAACCCATGCTGTGTCTGAATTATTGCTGCAGTCTTGTCTAGATGATCCTGCAATGCATCTTTAACCAGTGACTCCATTATTTTACCCGGAACAGAAGTTAAACTAACTGGTCTGTAATTATTCGTGTCACCCTTCGAACCTCCTTTGTGAATTGGGGATACATTTGCACATCTCCAGTCCGTGGGAACCTCCCCTGAATCCAAGGATGCTCTCATAATTATGGCTAAGGGTTTGCTTAGTTGCTTTGCCGCCTCCTTTAATATAACTGGATAGATCCCATCCGCCCCAGGTGCCTTTCTTATGTTTAACTTCAACAATTTCTCCTCCACTTTGCTCTCAGTTATTACAAAATCATTAAGCACACTGCTACAATTTGATAACCTTCTTCCATTTTCAAACTGTAATGATTCCTCACGTGTGAATGTAGATGCAAAATTCTCATTCAGTTTGTTTGCTATCTGAGCAGGATCATCAACAGTCGAACCATCGATGTCAAGTGGACCAATCATATTCAGCCCCTTCCTTTTAGAGTTTATATAAGTAAAGAAATCCTTGCTGTTTTTCTTAGCATCTTTTGCCAAAGATTTCTCGTAATCCGCCTTTGCCTGCCGAACCTCCTTTGTGACTTGATTACAGACTAGCTTATATCTGCTCAAGGCCTTATGCACCTCAATCAGATTACCTTGCAGGTGCCAAGTCTCCAGACACTGCAATTTGTGATTAAGAGTAACCCTTTGTTCTATTCACTAATCCTGTTGCCCTTCTCTGTATACATTCCAGCAGTGCTACATCCTTCCTAAAATAAGGCTTCCAGACCTGTATACAGCACTCAAGGTGTGGCCTGACCATTGCCTTATACAAGGGGATAATCACCTTATCCCTGCTAGAAAAATTCCTGTATATCATTGACAAGACACCATGAACTATTCTTGCAGACCAGACTATCTGCACTGCTCAGAAAACTTCATATCTGACTGCACAATTACCCCCAAGGTCCTTTTCATTCTTTACCACCTTGAGTGTAGTACCACACAATTGACACATTACTCTGCGGTTACTGCGACCCATAGGTAGTACTTTACATTTTTCGATGTTAAACTTCAGTTGCCACTTCTCAGCCCCTGTGCTCAAATTTCCTAGATCCTGTTGCAGTAGGGAACTGTAATTGGTGTCATTAACAACCCTGCCAACCTTTGTATCATCTGCAGACTTAGATATTAAGCCTGATATACCTTCGTCAGTATCATTAATAAATACAGAAAACAACACTGAACCCTGGGGAATCCACTAATAACATTAGTCCGCGAAGAGCAGTGTCCATTGATTACCACTCTTTCTTCTCCCACTCATCCATCTGTTCCAATTTGTACAGCGGTCTTCCATGTGCAACAGTATCAAAAACTTTCCTAGAGCTCCAAATAGATGATAACAGAATTATTCTTTGCATCCAGTTCCTTTGTGACCACATCATAGTATCCAATCAAATTGGTCAGACAATACTTCCCCTTAAAAAACCCATGCTGTGCCTCAACTATAACTGAACTTTTGTCTAGATGATCCTGCAGTGCTTCTTTGACCGGTGCCTACATTAATTTCCCTGGAACAGAAGTTAAACTAACAGGTCTGTAATTACTCAGATATCAAGTGGACCAATCTGATTCATCTCCTTCCTTCAAGAGTTTACATAAGTAAAGAACTCTTTTCTGTTTTCCTTTTCATTCTTTGCCAAAGATTTATCGTAATCTTCCTTTGGCTGCCTAACATTCTTTGTGACTTGATTACAGACCAGTTTATATCTACCATAGGCTTCTGTGTTAATTTATATGTATCCCATGCATTTTTCTTCTCTGGCACATGTCTCATTAGTTCATCTGACATATATTTAGGCCTAAAAAGTGAACAATATTTTTTTGAATGCTTCCTATTTAGAATTTGCTATTGGTAACATCATTATTTGATGCCACTGTATAGAATTTAAAAACTGTCTCAGACTACCGTAGTCACCATTACAAAAGCAAAAACCCTTCCCTTTACTCCTGATGGTAGTTACCTCTTTGAGTAAATCTCACATCAGCACACTGTGATCAATGCCACCTAGTAGTTCCTTTATCTGCAGATTCTTAATGCATGAAGAATCACTATTGATAATCAGATGAAGAGTATTACTGTCTCTAGTTGCCTCCCGAACATGCTGCTGTAGAAAACATTATCCAATAAATCCACAAAAGCCTTGCTAGTGTGAGAGTGACCAACCCATAAGTTCCAGTCAATATCTGGGAAATTAAAATCCCCCATTATAAGATTCTCTGATTTACTGGCCCACTCTATTTCCCAGTATTATTATTATACAGGGAAATAGGGTGGGAAATATTATTGTAATTATACACATCTGAGCCATTA
Organism: Mastigoproctus giganteus; assembly: GCF_048544385.1. Taxonomy (NCBI): domain Eukaryota; kingdom Metazoa; phylum Arthropoda; class Arachnida; order Uropygi; family Thelyphonidae; genus Mastigoproctus; species Mastigoproctus giganteus. The sequence continues at coordinate 39,630,099 of NC_143584.1, read as the reverse complement.
GGCCTATAACACATTCCTACTCTCAGTTTTGCTTTGCCGGTGTTTATGTCACACTAAGCTGACTTAACACTGCACTAGCCACCCATATCAGCTGGCTGCCCTTCCTTAGATTTTATGTGTTTCTTAACTAATAGCATAACCCCTCCTCCTTTCTTATCCTGTCTATCCTTACTGTACACATTGTACTCCCCAAATTCCAATTCTGCATTCCTTATATCTGTGTGACACCATGTCTCTGATATTCCAACAAGATCTGTCTTTGATATTTTGACCACACCTCAAATTCATCAAATTTATTTACTAAACTCCTAGCTTTGGTGTACACACAAGTATACATGCACCTGTTCTTATTCCTAGCTACTCTGACACAGCCAGTGTATTTACTTGTACTGCAATGACTCCCAGCAGTCTTTGAGATCCCCCGCACCTTGTTTTCCAGGCTATTGCTCAATCCAATAGAAGCAGTACAGGAATCACTCTCACCTCTGCCAGCGGCTACTGTTAATCTATTAGTCCATGTATCCCCCCCCAAGCTAGCAGTTTCCGACCCACCTAACATTGCCTTGATAGCATCAGAAATATTCTTGCACTCTTTCTATTTAAGTGTAATCCATCTGTGTAGAAGCATATATATTACAGTAATGTTGAAAAATATTGAAGGAATTAAACTGTTGAAAAAACTTAGATCGATAAAGAAGTTAAATTCATGCTACTGAATGAAAGTTACAAATTTCCTGCCAAAGGCTATCTGAATATGAAGCTGGAGCTTTCTAAATACTTAAGGAATTTAAACTTACAAATACTATGTAATTTAAATTAAAAGAGTATGATAGAAATTATGCTGCTAACAAAACGTTTAACAAAATTAAATTTAAGCTAGCCAATGAAAGTTAATAATCCACCAAAATATCTATAGCAAAGGTCATCTGAATATTAAGCCGTGGCTTTCCAAATACTTATCTAAATACAAAAATAAACTAATCTATAGGAATATGTGACTATAGGAATTCAAACTATATATTAAATATAGTTTATTATGTTACAATAAAGAAACCTCAAAATTATTTCAGGAACTGTCCTGGAATGTACTTCCCATGGTACCAGTCCTTTCACAGTGCTCTGTGAAAGGCGTGGATATTGTGTAGTGTGTATATATAGATTATGTGATCACATCAATTTATGTATTGTGCAGGCTGACAAATCTGAAATAACTCATGAAAAACCTTATTCTCCCCCACCGCACACCCACCCTTTAGATCAGCTAATACAGCTCTGATCGAAAAAGCCTTTAGACTATGACAGGATTGAAACCTGGACCTCACCAAATGACAAGTGGTAGAAGCACTGTATTGTCATGGAGCAAATATTGTGCTTAAGGCACAATATTTGCACAATAACAAATCTGTCCTATTAATTAAATTTCAATTTGCATTAATAAATTATAATGGAGTACTAGCTCTGTGGATTGAATAAATACTTCATATTGTAATTTATTTTTATAATATATGCTAAATGCTATTCTTATAACTGATTAATCTACCAATTTAGAAATAAAAGATTTTCATATTGGATTACTGAGGTTTTCTCCAACTTTGGAGAAAAAAAAAAACTTTGGGTTTACTTGGTAGATAATTTTGAGAATGTTGATTTTTCTGAATTTTTTAGTTAACAAATTCAGAAAATTGATATATTATAAACTTTACATTTTATTTCTCTATTATGTAATGTATAATTAAGTAAATATGAAATTAATATTTTATTATGTAATTAAGTAATACTAAATAATACACAATAATACATACGTAAAGAGAAATTTTAAGCTTTCTTTTGTAGGACCTGCAATGATTCTAGAGGGAGATGTTAGTATGTCCTGCAATAGTCGTTTTCCTGTACCCATCATGGCTCAGCCACCAGCAATTACTAGTGATGTCACATTGGAGGAATGGCTTCATGAAGTTTTACACCATAACAACAAGGGCATCCAATTAGACTTCAAATCAACTGAGGTTGTCGAACCTGCATGTCGAGTCCTGGCACGAATAGCTGATCATGTAGGTCACTTTCTGAATTTAATTTAGGCAAGTGTACTTATACAGTTCAGTATGCTTTTTCTCTGTAAGCATCATAGATCAGAAATCATTGGAAATTTAAAAACCTTATTTAGGAATTTAAAAAAAAAAAAGCAATACAGTGAAATGTCCATAATACATTGCCTACAATGAAATTTTGTTACAGTAAAATACAATAAAAAAAAGTCTGAATGATTGCTATGTATTCATTATTTTTTTTTATGAAAACCCCAAACACGAAAGGTATCAAAACCTATAGTACTTAGTACCGTGCATGGGTTGAAGGAGAACTATGGGGGGAGGGGGGGGGATGGAAACTTTGCTCTAGAGACTAACCATGGGTTTCACCACTTGCAGAATAATTATAAAGAAAGGAAGCATGCCATGAATTAGTGCTCATTTCTTGAAAAAAAAAAAAAAAAAAAAAAATCACTTTCAACAGGGATTTTTCCATAAATACCTGAATACTTTCCATCGTGCTGGCAAATACCTTCTTTCCATGTTATGAAATGGCAAAGAATTTGCCCTATATTGACTGTGTGTGTGTGTGAGAGAGAGCAATTTTAAGTTTGTTAACCAGGCAAACATCTCTCTTTATCAATATTTCAGGTAAAGTGTTGTTCTTGGTCACTTCATTAACCATAATGGGATCATTATTCAAGCCAATAAAATCGTTCACTGACACTTGTACAGGCACATCTAACATTTTGCATAAATGTTTCCAGTTGCTCACTGTATTTGAATTGCAATCATATCCGCTTTACATCCTTCAGTGTGTTGTGGCAAAATACTGGTTTTACCTAAGTAGCTTGCAATGGTGGTTGCAATTAATGACTTCCATGTTGCACTGATTGCTTTAGTAGGCTCCAAAATATTTATCTTTAAGTGACAGCTCACTGAATTGTTGGCTAACATTTTCTGCACTAGCTGTGACCTTTAATTCGCTTTTACACCATGGATTACTCCCTAATCCAGAGGTTGCCTTGATGCTGAAAGGTTGCCAATTAAAAGTAGAGTATCCCTCTTTCTTGTTTTTGTTCACCATTATGACACCAAAATTTACTTTTGGAAAATATCACTATTATAGAAGTACTTGTTTTGTGACAATATTTTCAAGGCAAATAATAAATTTATAGACAATGTAGTTTTTTTTTTTTGTGTTTATCAGTAATCAGTGGTTTTAGTTGTTGATGCCATTCAAATTTTCACACAACAGCACAGTAATCATTTCTTTGGAATTTTTGCTGCTCTTTCCTCACTCTAATACAGTGTTCATATTGGGCAGCACAATCTTGTGATACATTGGAAAGTTCTGCTGGGAGGGAGGAAGAGTGGAGCAACCAAAAGTTGCTTCTCTCTCTCTTATGCTCCCCACCTCCATGATTAAGCAGCAATCACTTTCTTTCCCCATGGAAGATGCCATTATTTTTTAAATCTGTGCACCAACCTATACTACCCTTAAATTCGGTTAATCCAAACAAGCACACAAAGGATCATGCTTGCTCATATAGCGATGGACCATTCACTGCAGTGTTCTTAGACCTTGTAGCCACAAAACCACTTATGTATTGCTTTGTCAAGTTCTTTATTGTGCACAGTGTATGAATGTTTTCCCTTGGTCCAGTTGCCTCTTTCTCTCTGAGAAACATACAGCGCATCAATGAACTGATTCTATATTTTCTTTCAACAAATTTTTCTTTTAGTTCCAGAAACACATGGCCAATAGTGCTGAAGAAACTTGTGTAACTTTCAGATGATAAACAACCATACTCCACAGAAAACTAAACAAATGAAATTTCAATAACAATGGTACTTTTTATTATTATTATTATTATTATTAGCCTTATAGTGCAAGGAAGCCTGAGGTTTGAGAGAGAGAGAGAGAGAGAGCAGTAAAAGGGAATCACCAAGCAAGAGAAGAATGATGATATCCATCTCAGGATCCTGGGTGTGCCAAGCCCATGCTCACCAGATATGAGCCCCTACTTCAACAATTGTCACCTCCAACATCAAGCAAGACTGTAGGAAGGTAGATAGATGAAAAGGCACATATCAAATAGGCAATTAACTGTCTACTTGGTAAATCATTGTCGCATTGAGATATTAAAGAGCAAAAATCAAAATGTGTCATACTTTTAAGGATTTTATTGCACTAAACTGATATGATATCAAGGTACTTAAACCGTACCTCAAACAGCATGCCCATCTGTTCATTCTGTAATCATTTGGTTTGAATCCAGACAAATCTGCCATACTGATATTTTTTATTAAAATCCTATCTAGTACAGATACTGCCACATAATGATTGAACACTTATGTCAAATATCACCAATCAGACTGATCTTTGGTACTTTTTTTTTTTTATCAAAAGACAAGATTTAACCTCCACATTGTCTTCAACATAAAAATATTTATTGCTTCCAGATGAAGGACTAAACATTTCTACTTAATTGACCAACAAAAGATGGTAGCAGCATTCTTCCTGTCTACACTGTTTCCCCCAGTAACTATGCAGCCAAGATCTGTCCCTCTTCAAAAACCAGTCTTTTCCTCTGTATACTGCATCTTCAAATGGACCATCTGCAAACTCCAAACTCTACTACAGGTACATACTACTGAAATAGCTGAGCATATCCATGCTGCCATACTTACAACTGCAATAACTGCAAAAATGTTTACAGACAAAACATCCAGATATGTGCGAATCATGCTATTGGCACAACCCTCTGCTTGCCCTCCAGTCCAATCCAATCCCAGACTTAAGCTTATAAAGTCACACCTCTTTATCTCAGACTGTTTTATACCTGCTCATATGCAGCTAATTATCCAGTGTTTACATCAGCATAACATTGACCTTAAGCTTGCTAGTGAACAGTGACTGTAGATACCATTTTGCAGATGTAATCTCTCTTCTCAGTCACTATTCACAACAGCTTGTGAACAGATACTATGTATAGACGTAATACCCGTTGGTGCAATATTATCCTAAAAACCAACCTCAGCATCCTCTCCTTCCAAAGAGAGAGAGAGAGAGAGTCCAATATCTTTCTTCAGAGATATCTGAAGAATCATATGAGTTGGATCACAAAAGTAAATGTGATCCTTTTGGCTTGTCATGCAATACAAGCCATGGTAGGGATGTGGACCTCCCCCCCCTTCCTCAACTGCAGGATATTATGTACTGATACAGCCATGATGGTACAAGGCTGTATCAGTACATACAAGGCTGTATGTACTGATACAGCCTTGTACCATCATGGATGGAAGGACTAGTGTGTGTGTGTGTGTGTGTGTGTGTGTGTGTGTGTGTAATATTTACAGCACTCCCTATAAACTGACAAGGGTCTGTTTATAGAAAGTGTTTGAATTTATCTGTAATTGTGCCAAAGTGATTTTTATACAAATCACTTAAAGTTGTAATTCAGTTTATTATAAAGATTATGTGCTCCAGTTGATTCCAAACCCTGGCAGCCATGCATACACATGAAAGTCGAAACGAGAAATTAGCTAACCTGTGATATTTTGTGTGTCTGACTTCAAGCTCTCTAGCTTCAAATGCAATTCAACCGGTGCAATACCACCACTTTGCTTATTGGAGGCTTGAAGTGGTGGAACCCATGTTTAGTCTCTAGAGCTAAGTTCCGGTCAACCCTTCCCTATCTCTTCCATCATGCAGTATGATTGATGACTTTGAGGTTATGATGAACATCGTGGCAAGATCCAATATTCCTTACATTTCGAGGGTACAGCTCTAAAACGGTGTTCGCAGGCCGTCTGCTAGTTAGTACACCGGACCGAACCTATTGGTAACTCTCTAGGAGGCTTCCGGATCAGCTAGTGTATAATCTTGCTACCTCTACTCTGCCAGATAGTGACTGGAGGGAGTCCGAGTAGTGTGTATGCGGGGAACATTGTTGAGGCCACGTTATGTCAAGGATCTGGGTATATTCTTACCATATGTACGCCATATCCAAAAATTTCATTACTTCATACAGGAGGCGCCTCCGTAGCCAGGTGGGAAGGAGCATCATTGCGTAGCACACGCTTCTTGATTTGACCGGGGTTCGAGCCCGTCACCACCAAATACAGAGGATGCGGAAAGGTCAGGGAATGACCACCGCATATCCTGCAGCAATATGGCCTAATAGAGCAAGCTTATCTGCAAAAAGATCTAAACCTCCCAAGCACTTCCTAATTCGTTTCACAAATATATGGTCTCAATTCTAATCTTAACGATGTCCATTTCCACTTGCAGTCTGCTAAACTCCATGTACTTTTTCTGACACAATCTCAGTTATCGGTTGATTCAACTACTGCTCATCTCAAATGCCCAAACTATTCGCTGTATGATTCCTTTCGCTCAAAGGTGGTACTTGTGCATATGTCCTTTCTGATATTCCCTGTCAGAGACTTGGCAATTTGGAATATACTCTCTTTGATCTTCTCTGGCTTAAAATCTCTCTCTCTACCTCATTGTGTAAAATTCATCTGTTGTCTCTCTACCGTTCTCCCAACTCTACTAGTTACTTGGAGCTTTTTGACTTCCTCTCTTTGCAACTTGACTTTCTCCAGTCCAACTTTCCTAACAGTGAGGTAATTTTCCTTGGTGATTTTAATGTTCACAACTCCAGCTGGCTTCCATTTTCTAGTCACTTGTTTGTTTTGTTTTTTTTTTGTTTAGGAGCATTAGCAGCTAAGCCCATATTGCTCCGGGATATGCGGTGGTCATTCCCTGACCTTTCCGCATCCTACGTATTTGGTGGTGACGGGCTCGAACCCCGGTCTAATCAAGAAGCGTGTGCTACGCACTGCTGCTCCTTCCCACCTGGCTACGGAGGCGCCTTTTCTAGTCACACCGACCCAGCTGGTCGAGATGCTGAGGCTTTTGCAATTAATAATGACCTTGCAGATTGTTTATTTATCTATCTACAAGAATACTGGACAATCCTAATCATACAGCCAACACACTTGATCTTTTTCTCACAAACAACCCTTCTAAGTACGCGGTCGAATGAGAGGTCCTTTAGGCATTTCAGATCACAACTTGGTGATTCTCTTCTCCAATGAAGCCTTTATCTCATGGCTATTCCCAACCTCGTGTTGTTTGGCATTACAAGAATGCGAAATGAGATGACCTGCAAAATTTCTTTTCTTCTTTTCCTTGGTCGGATTACTGTTTCAAAACTTCTAATATCAACGTTTGCTCAGATCATGTCAGTGAAATTATTCTTGCAGGAATATTTATGGACTAATTCAATGGAAAGGTTCGGTGAAACACAAGTAGTTGCTCTTGACATCTCAAAGGCTTTGGATCGTGTTTGGCATAAAGGTCTTCTAAACAAGCTTCCATCTTATGGGGCCCCGAGTGCCAAGCGATAGTGTCCAAGCGATTTTCCAAAGGGATATATAGTGCTCTTTCCCAGTGATTTTGTTATATTTTCTTTCCAGTGCTTTTCTCATACTCATTTCTTTGTAAGTGGTTCTGTACTTAACAGATCCTAAGTAAGAACCCAGAAAGGAAAATTACCTTTCTTTTCCTAGTATATTTATTAATTTTTTGCACTAACAAACTAACCTCTCCAACCGCTTGGCCACTAGGTGGCACCGTTTCTGCCTCCACGTGGCGGGGCCGGAAATCTGGGAGGAAAAGCGCTCACTCCCAGGGCTAAAAGGAGCAACAATGGACTGTGATACATGTCCACCACTAGAGCCGACAGGCTTTCAACATACTGAGACTCGAAGAATGGAAGACGATCCCAATCTGGCAAAAAGAATGAAAAAAGACTGTAACAAATCAGAACCACCAGCTTTCCTGATTGTACATTCTTTATCGACTCAGCCGCTAAGCAGACTCTCTCCCTTTGTCATCCAGAGATGTCTGGAGAATGCAGCAGGTACACCGAAAATGGTGAAAAGGCTCCAATCAGGAGATCTCTTAATTGAGACCACTCAAGCAAGGCATTCAGAATTTTTATTAAAAATGACATCTATAAGCGGAATCCCAATCAAAGTCTCACCACATAACATCTTGAACTCCTCAAAAGGAGTAATAAGTGAGTGGGATTTGTTGAACGTAACTGAAGAGGAGATAGTCGTGGAATTAGCAGAACAGAAAGTAACTCAAGCAAGAAGAATTATGATAAAGAAGGATGACAAACTTGTTCCCACACATAATATTATACTGACCTTTAGTACACCAAATTTGCTGACCTCAGTTAAAGCAGGCTACCTAAACTGCCATATCCACGCATACATTCCAAACCCTTTAAGATGTTTCAAGTGCCAAAAGTTTGGTCACTCCCAAACAACATGTAGAGGCGAAAATACTTGTCCTAACTGTGGGTCAAAAAACCATTCACAAACAGAGTGCACTGCAAAGGCTCCGGAATGTCCAAATTGCAAGGATGACCATCCAGCATACTCAAAATCATGCGAACTCTGGAAAATTGAAAAAAAGAATACAAAAGTACAAGACTGAGAATAAGGTCACATATCAAGAAGCAAGAAAGCAAATAAAGTCAACTATCCCAAAAACCACGTACGCTGCCATTACACTAAAATGCCAAGCTGTTTCAACCCAAACTGATGTATCAATTCCGCCCAATACATCCATTGCAGAATGGGCACGATGTGTGCTATCAACATCTCAACCTACCAGCAAACCCATTGTATTTGATGAAATAAGCAATACCCCTATCACAGTTCCGCCTAAAATAAAATCATGTGATAAAATGTCAAATAAATCACGAAGGCAACAAGCCACTGAATCACAAAAGGCAAACTCAAATAGAATGGACTCTGAAAATATAACTACACACGATGAAACAGTACTTGATCTTCATGCAGAAGATGATATGGAGACTGGATTTTCATCAGGTAAAACTGATGACGTAGAAGAGGGTACAGATTCCGGACATCCCAATTTTCCTAGAAAAGATAAAATGAAATACGACCGTCAAAAGCAACCCACTCACAAGAAACAGACAGACTCGCCTTCCCTCCTCAAACCCCGATAATGCAGAACATTGTTCAATGGAATTGTAGAGGTTTACGCAGCAATACCGATGACATCTATGATTTAATCTCCCGATGTGGTCCTATAGCCGTTTGCATACAAGAGACTAATCTAACTCCACAAGTCACTCCATCAATCAGAAATTTTACATTTTACAGAAAAGATAGAAACTCCTCATTATCCGCACGTGGAGGCGTCGCAATTCTAGTTGACTGTAAAATACCATCTAGAAACATTCCGCTTCAAACCCACTTAGAAGCCATTGCCGTACGTGTATCAGTTGGGCAAATTCTAACTCTAGTATCTCTGTACCTTCCATCTAACAAGATGTGCACGTTTAAAGAACTAGAAGACCTTATAAGACAGATACCACCACCTTTTTGTATCCTTGGTGATTTCAACGCGCATCATCCATTGTGGGGATCAGACCACATGGACAGTAGAGGACACTTGATCGAGACGATACTAGACCAACTGAATCTAACATAACTGAACACTGGTGAAAATACTTATACTCACCTTCCCACTGGATCTATGTCAGCAATTGATTTAACACTCTGTTCCCCCATATTATACCCCAGTATAGAATGGACAGTATTAAACGACTCACACAACAGTGATCACTTTCCAATCATATGCAGAATCCAAACGCTTCAAACATCATATCCTGATAATCGCTCAAAATGGAAATTCTCCAGAGCAGACTGGAAAAAGTTTTCAACCCGTCTTTCTTTTGATAGCCAATTGATCAAACTACAATCCATTGATGATGCCACAGAGCATATAACCAGACAAATACTGACCACTGCCTCCGAAGCAATACCTCAAGCCTCCACATTTAAACACAAAAACCTTAAACACTGGTGGAATGAAGCTTGTACCAATGCCAAAAAGGAAAAAAATAAAGCTTGGAACCTGTTCCGGAAGTTCCCAACTACCAACAACCTAATTCAGTATAAAAGGCTAAAGTCAAAAGCTAGGCAAGTTAGAAGAAAAGCCAAAAAGGAATCGTGGATACAGTTTGTCTCCACTATTACAAAGGATACTAGCAGTCGTCTCATTTGGAAAAAGATTTGGCAATTAAATGGGAAATATCCACCTCTTCCTTCTCCCATCTTAATCAAAAATGGACAGGAAATTTCTTCTTGTCAAGAAATAGCTAACGTCCTTGCAGAAAACTTTTACCAAACATCTGCCACGTCAGCATATAGCAACTCTTTTCTTAAAATCAAAGCTTCAGCAGAAAGGTACAAAATAAATTTCCATACTTCCCAATATATTGGCTATAATCAACCGTTTAACCTATTTGAACTGCAAACAGCATTAAAGAGATCACCTAACAGTGCAGCTGGACCTGATGGTATATATTATGTAATGTTGAAACATATAAACAGTACATCCTTGAATTTACTATTAATGTTCTATAATTGGATTTTTCTTGAGGGTACATATCCATCTTCCTGGCATCATTCCATCATTATGGCCTTTCCTAAACCAGGAAAAGATCACACATTTCCAGAAAATTACTGACCTATTTCTCTAACTAGCTGCCTAAGTAAAATCCTAGAAAGAATGATACGCAGACGGCTTACCTGGGCTCTTGAAACTAAAGAACTGATGAACAACAATCAGTTTGGTTTCCGACAAAACAGATCCACTTTAGATCTAATGGTGAAAGCCGAGACTAACATCCACAATGCTTATGTCAAAAATGAACATCTTGTAATGGTAAGTCTCGATATAGAAAAGGCTTTCGACACTACCTGGAGATATGGCATATTGAGAGAGCTTCATTCCATAGGATTGCGAGGGCACTTACCAGAATTCGTTAAAAATTTTCTTCAACACAGAACCTTTCAGGTCCGCTATCAATCTGTACTTTCCCGGTCCTACACTCAAGAAGAAGGTATCCCGCAAGGATCAGTACTGAGCTCTACCCTTTTTTCACTTAGACTGAACACCAACACACAACATCCCAAATACTGTAGAACTATATATGTATGCTGATGATCTAACTATATCTTGCCATTCCCAAAATATACATACCATTGAAAGACATCTGCAACTCTCTATAAATAAGTTGGAGGCATGGGCAATGCAGAATGGATATCGTTTATCAGATCAAAAAACAATTGCAGTTCACTTTTGCAAAAAACATAAGCTACACCCAGAACCAGAACTCAGATTAAAAAACCATTTGATCCCTCTCACCAGCAATTTCCATTTTTTAGGCCTAATATTGGACACCAAACTGAACTTTGTTTCACATATCACATACCTCCGAACTGTCTGTCTAAAGAAACTTAATATACTTAGGTCCATTTCTGCTATGACATGGGGAGCTGATAGATACTCTATTACATTTGTATCGTGCTATTATCAGATCTCGTTTAGACTATGGTGCCATTGTATATGATTCAGCTAGGAAAAGCGCATTAATCAGACTTAATACCATCCGACACAGTGCCCTTCGAACTGCTCTGGGCGCATTTAGAACATCCCCTGTTCAAAGTCTGTATGTAGAGGCACACGAACCTCCACTTCACCTTCGAAGGAAAATGTTGCTTCTAAATTATGCAGCTAAAATTCAGAGCCTTCCAGACCATCCCATTCGACCATTGCTTTCCAACCCTGAGTGGACAATGTTCTATAAGAGTAAACCGAATGAAAATAGACCAACTGGCATGAGACTAAAACATTTGCTTCACACCTGGAATATTGATTTTGATAACATACTTAAAGAAAGCGATATTCCTGATCCACCCTGGTCTGTAAATCTCCCTTACTGTGATACGCACTTTCAGCAATGGGGAAAGAACTCCCTGGCAAATGAAAATATCAAACAACTACATAAAGAACATGCCCTCAACAATATACAAAGCTACCAAATATATACAGATGGCTCAAAAACAGATTCTACAGTTGGTGCCGCAGCTGTCTTTCCATCTTTTACAGTCTCCATAGCACTACCAGTTGAATGTAGCAGTTATACTGCTGAGTTATATGCAATTAAACTAGCCTTACAGAATATTAACACTATCCACAATACTAGCAATATAATATACACTGATTCATTAAGTGCAGTGTCTGCTTTGGGTAATCAGTTTTCAGTATCACAACCAATCGAAAAACAAATCATTTGCTACTTAAACCACCTATGAAGTAGGAATCATAAAGTGAAATTCTGCTGGATCCCAGGGCATTCTGGTATCTTAGGCAATGAGAGAGCAGATCAGGCAGCCAAAAATCCAAACAGTACAACACCAGCAAATTATAAAGTACAATATAGAGATTATTTGAAGCATATAAAAAAGTCTATATGTTTCAGTGGTCAGAAATATGGAAGGCACAAAGTAATAACAAGTTGCTCCAAATCAAAAAAGAACCTGCGTTATGGATTTCCAGCTTTAGACAAAATAGACAGGAAGAAGTTGTTCTAGCAAGACTAAGGATTGGACATACTCATCTAACCCATATGTTTCTACTCATGGGGGATGACCCACCTCGATGCACACATTGTTCACTACCGCTTACAGTTAAGCATATACTTTTAGATTGTCCTCACTATTCTCCTTTCAGAAGAATTTTCCACTCTCAATCACAACTACAAGAACCGTTATCGCTTAACCACATGATTGGCAATAGTGCTAACCTAGCTACACTTTATACATTTCTGAAGGAAATACATATATATGAATTCCTATGATGCCAAAATAGAACATATTATATTACCTTAGAATAATAATGTAGGACCTGGCACATTTTGGCCTTAGCTGCCCTTGTGCCTTTAAACACCAATACCAATACCATCTTATGGTTTGCCAACTGTTTTTAGTAATTGGTTATCCAGTTTTCTCTCTGATTGCTCACTGAGGTTGATGGTAGATGGCTCTCTGTCTTCTAACTTCTCCACTAATGCCAGTGTCCCCCAAGGTTCAGTTCTTTCCCCCACTCTTTTCCTCTTGTGTATTAATGACCTTCTTCCATTGACTGGAAATCCTATCCATAGTTTTGCTGATGATAGCACATTGCATTCCACATTACATTTTGAGAAACCTTGCCCTGTTCAATCAGCTTCAACTTCTCAAAAATCTGCTACCAATTCCTTAAATGCCGATATTCTGGTAATTCTTCAGTGGGGCAAAGACAACTTAGTTGATTTCAACCCCTCTAAAACTCGGTCTTGTCTTATGTCTCGCAAAAAGGATTCTTCTGCTCCTATGCTTATCTTTAGTGACACTCCAATTTCTAGGCAAAATGATATATCTCTTTTGGGGATTGCTCTGACTTCTAATCTCTCTTGGCACAAGCACATTACAAATATTGCTTCATCTGCATCTAAAAAACTTGGTTTTCTCTTTCGCTCTCACTTTTACTTTTCTTCCAAACAGCTGCTCACTCTGTATAAATCGCAGATCTGCCCTGAAATGGAATATTGTTCCCACATCTGGGGTGGTGCCCCAAAACCTCGCTCAGGCTTCTTGATTCCATTCAGAAGAGGGCAGTTAGGTTGATTAATGATTCATCTCTAACAGAGCCTCTCCACTCGCTGTCTCATAGATGTTCTGTTTCTGCTGCATTCCTCTTCTACAGATACTTCCATGGGCACTGTTCTTTTGAATGGCTTCTATAATTCCCGCCCTCTCTTTCAAAACATTCTGGACACATGCCGCAACCAGCCAACATCCATTTACTGTCCAACTTCAAACTCACAGAACCGACTTTTCATCTTCCTTGTTTATTCATTCAGCTGCCATTTTTCTGGAACAACCTTCCTTCATACATATTTCCTGAAAATTAGTCTACAGAAGTTCAAGTCCAATGTCAACAAGTATCTTCTTTCATCTTCTCACCCTCCAAGTCAATCACGGTACTAAGTACTATAGGTTCTAATACCTCTCGTGTTTGGGGTTTACATAAAAAAAAAAAATTAAAAAAATATATATTACAGTTTGCATTTCTACAACTCTGTGTCTTGTCTTTTTTTTTCGTTACAGTTGAAGAGGTGGGATTCTGGAAAATGATCAATTTATAGCATAAATTTATAGAATATTAGGCATTTGCATGGTGGTCTAATTGAATTGGTTAATAATTAAAAAATTAAATATATTTTGTGTCCAATTAGTTGAAGAACTCTCCTATGCCACAATATCATTAGATTATTAGTTACTATTGATGAGCAAGATTATAGTGCCTTGTTTATACTTTCCAGTGGTTCTTTATGTGAAATGTTAAGCTGGCCCAATGTATGTCTTTCAGACTGTAGCATTTGGAGATAACTTAGATACAGCTTTCTTATATTTTCATTTGACAAATAAAAAAAATCAAAGATTGTTCATTCATGCATGTTATTTAAAGTTTGTAATATGATGAAGTGATATCTTATGAATACTTATTTGTATGTACCACCTGTGTTTATAAAGCTAGAAGTACAATATTTCTGTTGCATAACAGATAAATTTCATTGCTGAGGCCCCATCATATAAGTGCAAGATTTCATGAAACAACTGTTATATGGCTAGGCCGTATTGCCTAATGCCGACCCTGAGAAAGAGACTCCAGTTTGTTAAACTGGAAACTGTGTCAGTTTGGAAACTAAACATCTCTTTTGGGGATCTGATTGTTATTATTAGGAATTAATGGTTGAGTATACCTGGTGATTGAAACATGCTGTCTTGTTCTAGGATGGCACAAGGAATGATTGCCCTGACGTTTGTGCAAAATCTAGGAAAATCTAGCAGTTGATCTTCTCCCCAGCATTCATTTTGGAAGCCAAAATGAATTTTGGAAAGATCAGTTGCTTGATCATTCCAATCACTTTAGAATGTTTAATTAGGTTTTAAACATCTATCAAAGATGCTTTCCTAAAACAAGAGCACCTGCCATTTTCTTTGATATGGTAAAAGTGTATGACACAGCTGGAAGATTTGATATTTTAAAAGGCCTTTATAGCACGTCTTAGAAATTATCCCCAATTTTTATTAAAAACTTTGTATACCTTCGGTCTTTCCCAGTTCATATAGGATCCACGAGGAGAAAGTCCTGACACTTTTTGCCATCAAAGTGAATTCTATTACAGAACTGCTTCCTCTAACTGTAAACAGTGCTCTCTGTGTTGTTGATTTTAGCATATTTTCCCAGTCACTTGCAATATGCTACTGAGGAGATTTCCAAATTGGATGAATAATGAAGTTGACAGATTACTTGAGCCGAGAAAGACTGCATGGAAAAGTTACAGAGCAATAAAAAGTACTGAAGACTATAACAGCTACAAATTGATCTGTAATAGGGCCACAGAAAAGATGGCTGGCAAAGAGAGCAAAGTGTGGGGATAAGGAATTCTTCACATATATGTTCACATATCTTTGCAAAGAAGAGGACAAATCAGTTTGGAACCTTATGTAATGGATGTGGCATAGTATTAGATACCCCAGCTGATTTGTAGATGAACTCAACAGTTATTTTGCATCGATATTTACAGAAGAAACTCCCTTTATGTCAATGGGAAATTATGGGAGTGAAGTTGAAAAATATGTAATTAATGATATTGAAATTTCACATGATTATTTAATGAAAACATTTTCGAGCCTAAAGGCAAGTAAGGCTCCTAGGGTTGATGGCATATACCCTATAATTTTAAGGGAGGTGGCAATTGAGTGCATTGAACCACTGAGGCTAATTAGGAGAGCATTACTGGGCTCAGGAGACATTCTTTTGGATTGGAAAACTGCCAATGTATGTCCAATACATAAAGGTGGTTCTAAGGGTGTAGTGGGAAATTACCGTCCAGTCAGTCTAACTTCGGTAGTAGGGGAAAATCATGGAGGCAATGATTAAGGGTGGAATTTAGAATCGTTTAGATAGAAATGGAATTCTGAAGGATATGCAGCATGGTTTTGTAAAGGGAAAATCTTGTTCATGTTTAAGACATCTTGTTAGCTATTTTGACAGGGTCACTCATGAGCTGGATTTAGGGAATAATTTCAGCATTGTTTATTTAGATTTCAGCAAAGCATTTGACTCAGACCCAATTCAGCAGTTACTTTATAAGCTGGAACAGTTTGGAATCATAGGGAAAATCTTTAGATGGATAGCAAGATGGCTTTAGGGCAGGAGGCAAAGGGTTCTGATAGATGGTTATTCTTCAGATTGGGTTAATGTAAGAAGTGTGGTTTCCTAGGGATCAGTATTGGAACCACTGTTGTTTTCGATTTTTTAAGTGACATCGATGAAGGGATAGAGGGTGTGATGTCTAAATTTGCAGATAATGTAAAGTTTGGTAGAGTAGTTAATGATCACCGCCAAGCAGAGCTGCTTCATCAGAGTGACCTAGATAGGCTTCAGGGATAGTCAGAAAAGTTGTGGCTTTGTTTTAATCCCACAAAGTACAAGGTCACATGAAGTTCTCTGAGCATTGTAGACAGGTTGCAAGGAAGGCCAATGGTGTCTTATCGATGATTTATCAAACGTTTGCTGGTAGAGATAAAGACGTCATAATCCCATTATATAAGGTTATTGTTAAACCACGCTTGGAATACTGTGATCAGGTATGGAGACAGCAGATAAAAAAAGACATTGAGCTTCTTGAAAGGGTTCAATGACAGGTAACTCACCTGGTTAGATTGGCAAAAGGCGTCCACATGAGGAAAGACTTTGAATATGTGGGTTGCATAGCTTGGAAACTAGCCACCTTAAAGGTGACTCAATTGTGGTGTGTAAGGGTCTGAGAGGTAAAGATAAAATTAATGAAGACAATTTTTATGGTTATAAATGATCCTGGAACCATAAATTCAAGTTACCGGGGGGGGGGGTGATTTAGACTGGATTGCAGGAGGTTTTATTTTAGCCAGCAAGTTGTAAATTACTTGAATAAGTTATTTAAATTTTCAAATTTTTGGGGAAATTCGAAATACCTCGAATTTCGAAATAATTATTTATTTTACTGTTTTTTTTTGGCTAGTGCAGCATAAGCCTTAGGCATCCTTGCACCACGTGGCCATTACTAATACTACTCCATAGCAATGACTAATGGTTTCAGGCTCTTCCTGCAAAAGACTCAATTCCATTCGCACGAATTTTTATTGCAAGTGTAACTTCATCTTGAAAAAGAATTGAGGTTTGGACAAAATGCGATTTCAGTAGTACCTGAGATCAGGTTTATAGGGCTTGTATTTGATAGAAAGTTAAACTTTCTATAATGTATCCATCAACTATGTATGAAGTGTACAATAGGCTTTAATATTCTCTGGGTAATCTCCTCTGCTTCTTGGGGTGGCAACAAAATGCACCTTATTATGCCTCTGTTGTGCATTTGTGCAGTCTAAACTAGATCAGAACTAGGTATATGTATTTGCGAGACATAGTATACCATGAAGGCTGGATCCCATCCCCCATCAGGTGGTTCATATTGTTACTGGACGATTTTGAACATCTCTTGCCCAGAGCCGTTTGGCACAAATGAATCATTATTGCTTCATCAGCAATAATGATTCATTTGCAGTATGCTTTAAAACTGAAATTCCTGTAGGACCACTCTACATGGACATCCATTTTTGAGTGACATTGGGAAAATCTATATAATACCCATCAGACTGTTAACTATCCATTCAATATTTGTATCCAACAGCTACTCAGTTAAGGTTTCTCCATCATCAAGACAACCTCCCCTCTTCACCCTGGCTTGCTCATGTTTCAGCCTACTACTTCTCCTTTAACAACAGGGGGAAGGGTGAAATTCTACCTTTTGTCTACCTGCAACCCTCACTCAGCATGCTGCTGAACATTGATTTCTTGCCTATGTGTACAATTGGTTCGAAGTCAGCAGTGACTTTGGGATCTGTAACTGTCTTTCCAGATACAGTGATATCTGAGCAGTCCCCCCCCCCCCCACCACAAATGCAGAAATTTCACTGAATGGTTGCATTCTATGAAGTTAGCCTTTGATCACATAAAACAAGCCATCACCAAAAATGCATTATATACTCAGATTCTCTAAGCTCATTGCAGGCTGTATCAGTAATTAGGTAAAATTCTTCTCCGGTTCTGTACCAGGTACAGTTGACAATACATTATCTGAAAATTGGATTTGGCTTACACTTCTGCTAGATCCCCAGCCACATTAGGAACATGGAATTATTCACGAATGCTATAACTGATAGGAGAAGGATAGCAGAAATAGGATATATTATAGACATGAGAAAGAATGTGAATATCCTATGTGATATAATGAATTAAACAAAATTATAGGCTGAATTGCAAAGTATTAGATAGAAGGGAATGGTAAAGCAAAAATGATTAAATTAATATAAGAAGTAGTAGCCAGCATCAGATATCGGTGAGTAATTTTGGTTATAGGTCCAAAACAGGGGTAGAGAAATTAAAAAATTAAAATCTGACACATAATCAGGTATTTCATCAGGGGGACTACACCTGATCATTTATCAAAGACTGCGTTTCTATACTTGTCTGTATCTGTGGAAGAAAAGCAAATTTAAGAATAAAACTAAGTGAGATCAAATAAGTTTTCCAAGGGGCTGGAGGTTTAGAACTTCTTACATGGGAAAACTTCTTAGAAGGGAAAATGATCTAAGGGTATGACATATTAGCTACACAAATAAAAATGAAAAGATACACATACTTAACTTAAAGATAATTTTTAAGTACTGTTTCAGAATTTATAAATATTTTACTCTGCCTATGGGAAACATTTTTAAACTGAGGATTTCTAATTGTTTAACATTCTCTTCATTAAACTCATTACCAAGTTGGAAGAAAAAGCTCCTTTGGAGTTTCAACACACCTTAAAAGGTCACAATTACAATAAGACAGAGCACAGTTCTAAAACTAATTCAGAACTGTTCACAACCATCAGAACTTAACTCTTAATGCGGTCGATGTATCCAATTATGGATATCGATGAAAACATCACAAATATCACTTCCATTATATCAAATTGTTTATACTAAAAAGGTTTTAGCACTAAAAGCCTCAGACTACGGAAAATTCACTAATCGAACAACTTAATGCCAAGCATCATTTTAGCTCATAGTAAACCACAGAAGTAGGTGAAATGGCATCATTTCTGTTATATCTCATATTGTGAATGCCTTTACAATGAGTTGCCCTGTTATTGCACTACTTCCAATAAGAAACACTTTGCCAATACAACTTGTTGTATTGGCAACACAGCAACTTGTTGTGAAGGCATTCACAATATGAGATACATGTATATAAAAAACGATGCCGTTCGGTAGTTTACTATGAGCTAAAATGATGCTTGGCATGAACTTGTTTAATTACCAAATGTTTATATTGTTTAATATTTTTTATATTAAAAATAAATAATTTCTATATTGTAAAAAAATGTATTAAATGTGTATTAAATAATACACTGTGTATTCTTTATCATGAACTTTTTATGTGGGAAAACTTTTTACCCGAGAAACTTCTTAGGTGGGAAAATAATACACTTCAACATATAGAGTTGAAATTGGGACTTAAGAAACCAAACCTAGTACAGGGGGAAAACTTCTAATCCAGGTTCTACTGTATTTACTTTTAGCTAACATCAGATTTTAATTTTTAATTTCACAATTTCTCTACCCCTTTTTTTTGGACCTATAACAAAAATTACTCACCGATATGTGATGCAGGCTACTACTTATATTAATTTAATCATTACAGTTCCCTTCTATCTAATTGGCTTTGCAATTCAGCCTATAATTTTGTTTAATTCATTATATTTTCTATATTATTATTAGCTATATATTATATAGCTAATAATAGGTGCAAAGAAGCCTGAGGCTTATGCTGCACCAGCCAAAAAAAATTCCCAAGTTACTGTGTGTGTGTGTGTGTGTGTGTGTGTGTGTGTGTGTGTGTGTGTGTGTGTGTGTGTGTGTGTGTGTGTGTGTGTGTGTGTGTGTGTGTCAAAATATCATATTTTGCAAATCAAAAGTAGAAGGGAATCGCCAAGAAAGAGAAGAATGAGGATATCCAGCTCAGGACCCTGGGTGTGTTCACATAGGATATTCACATTCTTTCTCACATCTATAATATCTCCTATTTCTGCTATCCTTCTCTAGTTATGGCATTTTGTGTAATTTACGCATCTATCTATCCTAGCACTTTTTAACAGACTTATCATTTCTACCTCATGCATATAATCTGTTGTATCCTTTGTTGCTGCTTTGTGCACTCAGGCACATTTGTCATATTATCTTTCTATTTATTTCTATCTTAATTTTTATCTTTCCATTGCCATTGCGCTTTTGATTATGTATATATATATATATATATATATATATACAGGACTCTCGATTAACCAGGACACTTCAAGACTCCAAATTAAAAAAAAAAAAAAAAAAAAAAAAAAAAATCAACCAGAAATCAAAAAAAAATTCAAGTAATAACTAGAATAGGTATAAATAGATATTTTGCAATTCATAAATAAGCGAAAAGCAGCATTATAAGTCATCACTGGGAGATTAGTACCTATTATCTTGCAATCCCCACTGTCTTTACACCCACTTCTCAAAAAAAAGAGATCAAATGTTTAGTTTGTTTTAGTGTGTCACGTCGATTGTTGTGTTATGTTGCAGCACAAAAGGACAAATTTTGTTTCGTTATTTTTGTCAGGGATGTCGGAATTTTTTTTATAGTTTTTTTTTTTTTTTTTTTTTGTTTAGAAATAGCGAAAATGATGGGTAAACGCAACAGTTGCGTTTTCAGTTAAACAAAAACTTGAAATTATTCAAAAGTTTGAAAACGGTGCATCTGTTAAATCTCTAAGGAATCATTATAATAAGGATGTATCAAAATGACCGAAAATTAACAAGTATCACGCGGAATTCAGATTTGTCAATAATAATATAATAGCAATATGTTATTAGTTATTCCCGAGTTACGTAAAACTTGACGAAGTAAGAAGTCCTGGAACGTATCTCTTACGTATGTTGGGGACTTTTGTATTTTTGGATTAACTTGGAAATCAATTATACGGGATTTGTTTTTTTACCATCTATCCCGGAAAATCGAGAGTCTACTGTATATACGAAATATAATAACTGTAAGTAAATAAATAAAGGATGGAAAAAGAGAGGAGTGAAAAAGAAATATATTTTGTGTAACCTTACCATCATTTATAAATAGTGAAATATTGAAAGTGTTTAGGAGAAAGCTGTTACTATCGAATCTGTGGTATATGCGAGAAGTTAATAAGGTAAAAATCAAGAAGTAAAAGAAACGAGGTAACAAAACAAATATAAAGAAATGAATATGAAATAAAATAATATAAAATGAAAAAAAAAATAGAATAAAGTGAAAGCAACTAAAATAATACAATATAAAATAAAATAAAACAAGATCCATATTGCCATATAACTCATAATTTCAATGTCTTTCTCAGAGGTCATCCATCAAAATTATGTAAAAGAGGGCAATATGTAGGCCTCTATTTCCGACATGGCGTGTATGCTCAGGAAGACATGCTGTGAAATGTTCGAATTTAGCAGCTAAGATAGGGCCGAATAAGGTATGCCAATCTCACCAGTTAAGTTACCTGCCTTTGGACCCTTTCAAGAAACTTGATGTCTTTCTGTAGGTGTGGTCTCCGTACTTGAACACAATATTCCAAATGTGGTCTTATAATGGAATTATGACGTCCTTATCTCTACTAGCAATTGTTTGATAAATCATCGATAGGACACCACGGGCCTTCCGTGCAACCAGTCTACAGTGCTTGGAGAACTTCATGTCTGACCATATCGTAATTCCCAAGTCCCTTTCTTCCACTACTGACTTTAGTTCAATTCCACCAAGTGTATAAATTATGTACTTTGCAGGATTAAAGCTAAGCCGCCACTTTTCTGACCATCCCTGAAGTCTATCTGGGTCACTCTGAAGAAGCTCTGCTTGCCGGTGATCATTTAACATATACCCTACCAATTGTTACATCATCTGAAAATTTAAACATCACACCCTCTATCCCTTCATCTATATCATTTAAGAAAATCAAAAACAACAGTGGTCCCAATACTGATCCCTGGGAACCCCACTTATTACATTAACCCAATCTGAAGAATAAACATTTATCACAACCTCTGCCTCCTGCTATCCACCTAATCATTGCCTCCATGATTTTTCCCTACTACTGAAGTTAGACTGTCTGCTCAGTAACTTCCCACTACACTTTTAGAACCACCTTTATGTATTGGAGATACATTGGCACTTTTCCAATCCAATGGACTTCATGGGGTATATGCCATCAACCCCAGGAGGGTTGATGGCATATACCCCATCAACTCGCCTGTAGGGTCAAAAGTTTTTCCATTAAATAATTATGTGAAATTTCAATATCATGAATTACTATTTTTCAACTTCACTCCCATAATTTCTCATTGACATAAAAACGGTTTTTCTTCTGTAAATGTCGATGCAAAATAACTGTTGAATTCATCTGCAGCCTATCAGCTGGGGTATCTAATGCTATGCCATGCCCATTACATAAGGGTCCAATCTGGTTTGTTCTTCTCTTTGCATTTATATATGCGAAGAATTCCTTATCCCCCCCCCCTTCGCTCTTTTTGCCAGCGATTTCTCATAATCTGCTTTTGTTGGCCTAACCTTTTTTGTGACACTATTACAGATCAATTTGTGGTTGTTACAGGCTGCAGTACTTTTTATTGCTCTGTAACTTTTCCATGCTGTCTTTTTCGGCTCAAGTATTCTGGTAACTTCATTATTGATCTAACTTGGAATCCTCCTCGTGGAGTGTTTTTTAGTGGTATTTATGCATTCAAGGCTTCTGTGATTAATGTTTTAAAGGTATCCTCATTATCATCAGCCATTTTCAATCCACTGCAGGATGAAGGCCTCTCCAGCAACTTTCCAGTTCCTTCTGTTTTTGGGTAGTAAATGGCCATCCATTTACTACCCAAAAACTCATGAATTTCATCTATCCATCTCCGCCTTTGTCTTCCAGGTTTTCTTCTAGCTCCTCTTGGGTACCATTCTGTTATTTTCTTAGTCCATCTGTCATCATGTCTTTGAGCTATGTGTCCTGCCCAAGACCATTTTAGTTCATTAATTTTGATAAGAATGTCCTTTACTTGAGTTTGCTGCCTAATCCATGTGTTTCTCTTCTTATCTAACAGTCTGATTCCCGATATAATTCATTCCATTCTTCATTCCATTCATTCTTCGCTGTGTAGTTCTCAGCTTCTCTTCCATTCTTTTGGTGAGTGCCCAAGTTTCACTTCCATAAGTCATGGTGAGGAGTACACATTGGTTCATTATTTTATGTTTCAGACAAATTTGGATATTGCTCCTCAGTATGTGACTATATTTCCTGAATGCTATCCATCCAAAATTTATTCTTCTCTTGACTTCCATCCATTTATCATTATTACAGCTAATGACTTGTCCCAGATACGTATATGACTCCATCTTTTCAATTACTGCTCCTTCAATCATTATATTTAAAGGTATACTATAATTCAGTTGTATTCACTGTCTGTGCAGTAACTACCCAGTTACAGGCCATGTAGCACCTTAAGCCATCGTAATTTCCTTTCCTGAAATTATGACCCTTTCCTTTGCTGTACTGCCAGCCCTATTATGTCATGTGGTTCATGGGTGATGATCAGGTTTAGAATATTCTTTTCCCTAGTACTTTCCCTGACATGTTAATACAAATAACAGTCATCTAGTTGATTTAAAAATTTTGTTCTCCATGTCCTTCCCATTTGCTCCAATCAATTAGAGGCAGATTAAATTCACCCATAATATGACTTTCACACTTAAATGCCAATTCCATTTGCACATAGAGACTCTCTTCACAATCACCTGGCCTGTAGATTACTCCCACTCTCATTATACCTTTGCTTCCAACGATTTCACACCATATAGATTCTATACTGGCATGCAAAACTTCTGAATCTGTGAAAGCTTTTGTTGCATTCAAGCTGCTTTTGATAAGAAGCATGACCCACACCATCCCTTCTATCTGCCCTATCCTTTCTAAATACATTGTAAATACCATACTGAAACTCGTCATTCTCTATTTCTAGGTGGCACCATGTTTCGCCAAGCCCTATTATGTCAGCGTTACTTGTCCTAACTACCAGTTCGAATTCACTCATTTTATTGACAACACTTCTGACATTACTGTGTAGACAATAAAGACTTAGTGTTCTTGTATAGTTAACTACCTGACACACCCTTTGAAGTTATTTAAGCTTGCTTGCCTGGCAAAGTGTGGGAAAACTGGGCTGATACTCTATTTGGATCAGGAAATTTAAAATTGTGAAGTATACTCATAAATGCAGAATGCAGTTATTATTATTTTTTTAATTGTTTGTTACTTTACATATTAATTTAATTTTGATGCTTGTTATTTCATAAATTAACATTATTTTTTTATTAACTTTTTATGCTAGTCTAGTTCAAAATACATTAAACTCTCTATGTCACTTAACATTGGCAAAAGTACATATAATTTAGCTGAAATTTCATTATTAAAAATAAATAACACATGATTGATTAATATGAAGTTTATATTTTCTAGCCCTTGCATTTTCAGTAACAAGATTTTCTTGTATACTGATATTTCTGTTTTAAGCATAATAACTATTAAAAGTATATATGCATTATATTTTAGCTACGAGGGCCAATCGTTCTCAATGCTGACATCTTGCCTGGTCCTAATAATCCATCATTGCTACCAGTTGATGCTTGGACATTCCTTACTCTTTGTAGGACAAGGTTCCCCAAGTCAATAATTTCAATTGGTTGGACCACAGATATCATTCCAGGAAGTTACTTAAAAACCGGGTGAGCTGTTATTTAATCCAAGTTACTTTATGCAGAAATATATGAATATGAAATGTATGAATAGAATTATAGATTATAACCCACAAAACTAATTACCAGATCATCTACAAACTCTTCCCTTATTATTTTCCTCATATTTATTATTATAAATTACTAAAAATTGTTTTTGATTGTTGTTTGATTTTCTGAATTTTCTTCTTTTCACTTCCCTTTTCACAACATTATTTTAAAGATCTTAATGTAAAAATAAATAAATAAATATAAAAATATAAATAAATATAAATATAAAAACAAGGTCTAAAACACACTTTTTTGTGCTTTACATGGTATGACTAATACATTAGTTTTATTACTGATCACTTGACAACTGACAAACTCATTATTCTTCTTGTTAAAAAAAAAAAAAAAAAAATTCTACTTGGAATGAAGGTACTTTATTTGTTAAAGAAGAAAAGCAAGTTGCTGATTAGAAGAATGTTATGGTAAATACTTCTGACGTTTTTGGTGTTTTCTTTTTTTTTTTTTTTTTGTGCATCCAAATGACATGATCAGGTCAGTTGTATTACTCTCATATAAAAATTTCTGATGTAATATACAGGCAGTTATCACTTTAAGAGTTCCCGGGTTTACGAGTTTTTTTCCCCAAGTATCAACAAAATCGAAAATATGAACACTAATTGCAAAAAATGAATGTTAAACATTCATAAATACCGCATTTCAAACTATGTGCATAGCTATACAATACAGTGTACCCAGCTTTATGATATTAATCCGTTTCAGAGACACCATCATTAAAATATCGTAATATTGAACCCAATAACACATTGTTTTTTGGGAATTCGTTTCAAGATCTTGGAAGTTGAAATTTTTGCTGTTATAACCAAGCTATATATCTCTCTAAAATGCATCTTTAAGGTCACAACATGACCTTAAGGCCATATAAAAGGTCATGAGCATGGTTTGTAAATTGTATTAGTTACCAATTCAAATCATTAAAATGCACTACACTTTCATCGTTATCATATGTTCCGTTATAAGAATCGATTTTGAATGCCTTTGTGATATTTTTCTAAAGCACATTTCTGGAGGTTATGACCATAAAACAAAAACAATTTGCACTTTCCGGTTTATTGGGCTTTTCTGTTACTGCAAGCAATTATAAATGGGTAGTAAACTCTATCTTCTTGCATTTGCAAAAATACCAATAGCTGGAATTGTGTGTTTTTTGCATTATTATGGTGAATTCTGTTTCTCCTTTACTGAAATCTTCAATTGTATAAAAAACATAAAAAAATTTTCAGAATCTTCTCTTCATTCCTTTTTTTTTTTTTAATCTTTGTAAACTTGTTACTCCACATGAATCGTGTTGCAATTTGTGTGTACCATTAAAAAATGCTTATGCATGCAATCCTGAAATTTATTAAGAGAAGATTATCTTGGAAACAAACGCCTCTTGAAACATTTCTGAAGAAGACGACTCCTTGTGCAACAAACCAACAAATGCCGAGCCAATAGTCGATGATAATGATGAAGAATAAACATTTTTTAACATTTGTAAATCGTAAATAATTTCTCTATTATTATAATTTGCTTGATTTTACAGGCTACGTTTTCATTTCTTTCAATAAATCAATCATTGTTTAAACAAACTAATTAGCTAACTAATTTCATTGTTGAGAACGTAACCCCTATTTTTAACCTTATGTCTATGTGAAATAAATTCCCGCTTTACGAGTTTTCACTTTACGAGCGCGCGCTAGGAACGAATTAACTCTTAAAGTTGAGAACCTGTAAAGTCTTCTGTAGAAATTAAACTTTCCTCTTTATAAAGTTTATGAAAAATATTTACTCAGTGTTGTTTTAACATACAATCAGATACTTCTTGCTAACCATTATAGTTGCTCGTATAGCATATGAATTTTAAAAGAGAAGAAAATGAGAAGAGGAGAAAAAACACAGGAAAATGGAGAAATGCAGTTGTATTTTCAAGTGGTGGATTTATTATATTAATATATTTATTTATTGTTAAAAATATAAAAGTAAAATCTAAATAACTTCAATTAAAATGTACAATAAAATATTTAAAATATACTGAATTAAAAACATTAAAAATGTAATGAAATAAAATCTAAAACAGAAGAGTTTTCAGCATCTCTGTGTTGCCTTTATTGACTGTAGCAATTGCAAGGAGGCAGTGAATATAAACACATGAAAAACAAAAAATTGGAGTGTCAACATTGAATAAAAGTAAAGAACAGAGAAAGGGAAGGAAAGGAAGGATTAATTCCCAACTGTCCCAAGCTTAACATAACCTTTAGTCAGTTACAAACTAAAGAAGGGGAGGAAAGTGGCAGGAAGAAATGGGGAAGAGAAGACTGGGAACAATGTTCATTCAACTTACACAGAACTACAGATTCAAAGATGGGATGCATTTGCATGCCATTATGCCTTCTCCTCAGCACTAGGAACAAATACATAACATATCTGAAGTAATGGTATTTACTCACAGTAAAGTGAGTTGGATCAAATGACTTTATAAATCCCAAGATTAATTTGTTCACCCGAGGTTGACATATGCCTGTTAAGATATATAAAATAGGAACTGCCAACAGTTGTGTTATACACATCCATTGTGTGAATAAGATACTCTATTATGGATATATCATATCACATTAAGTGGATCTTGTTATGGGATTTATGATTTCTTGAGTATAAGTTGTATGCTTAGTGTGATGTGATCCTAGGTGGTAAGGGAGCCAAAGGCTTCTGCTGTACCAGCCAAAAAATAAAAAGTAATTAAATAAAAAAATAATAATAATAAATAAGTAATACAATACAATAAATATTTAATTCCCACCTCATGTAGGTGAGGAGGGAATTAAATGACTAGCTGACATTTGAATTTCTACAAGCTGCCAGCCTTGGCTACCTCTGAAGGCAACTCATTCCAGTAATTATCAACTCTCTGGCTGTAAGAAAACTTCCTACGCATTCTAAATCTCTTCCCTGATAATTTCAATTTATGTTCCTAATTCTGAAATCATTTATAACAGTGATAATTTTACGTTCATTCATTTTAATTTTTCCTGTAAAAGCCTTATACACCTTAATCAAGCACACCTCTAAAGTGGTTAGTTACCAAGTTCTGTAGCCCACATATTCAAAGTCTTTCCTCACACTGATACTCTTTTTCCAATCTCACCAGGTGTTATTGCCTGTCTTTGGGCCCTCTCAAGAAGCTCATCTTTTTTTAGATGTAGTCCCCATTCTGGACTACTGTATTCCAATTGTGGTCTTACAACTGCCTTATACAATGGGATCATCTACCTCTACAAACACTTGAAAAATTGATAGGACACCATGGGCCTTCCTTGCTTCCTATTTACACTGCTTGCAACACTTTGTCCACCCATGTTATAACTTCCAAATTCATTTCTTCTTCTACTGTTTTTAATTCAATTCCACTAAGTATGTAAGTTATTTTGAGGTTGCTGTTCCTCAAGTTTTAAAACCTTGAATTTTTCTGTGTTGAAAGATAGCTGCCACTTTTCTGACCATCCCTGAGGTTTCTCATCCTTGGCACTAACCATTAACTACTCTTCTGATCTTGACAATGCTGCAAATTTTGACATCACATCCTTTATCCCTTTGTCAGTGTCATTTAAGAAGATTGGAAACAACAGTAGTCCCAGTACTGATCCTGGGGAACTGCACTTTGTACTTTGGAGCAATTTGAAGGGGGAACCATGAAGAGAAAATCATCACAGAGAAATGGATCACAAGATCCATTTCTCTGTGATTCTAACATGTTCCAGCTTATACAGTAACCTCTCATGTGGCACTGAGTCAAATGGTTTGCTGCAATCCAAGTAAACAATATTGAAATTATTACCTGCATCCATGAGTGGCACTTCTGACACTTCTCCAGTTCAAGGGAATTTCTCCTGAGTCCAGTGATGGCCTCATAATTAACCTTGATATTCAGTGTATTCTCTTCTTACCTCCTTTAAAATTACTTGCCTTTTTTGTCTCGATTTTTTTATATAATAAATAATCTGAAATTTTAGTAGTAATAATTTTTTAAAATATTATAATTTTGCTTCACTCACACAGTTTCTCCTCACCATGAAGGGTCTTTGTAAGTACTGATGTCAAGTACTTGTTCAGTTCATTCACATTAGCTAGGTTATCTAAGACTTTTTTTGCACACATTACACAATGGTCAATCTGATTTGTTCCTTTCTCTCTCTCTCTCTCTCTCTCTCTCTCTCTCTCTCTCTCTCTCTCTCTCTCTCTCTCTCTCCCCCCCCTTTGTATTCTTATACACGAAAAATTTCTTGTTTCCTTTCTTTGCTCTCTTAGTGGGCAATCTCTAATAATCTGCTTTTCCAGCCTAACTTCTACTCTGTGACTTTTCCATGTCTTTTTCTGCTCTGTCAAACTGGTTAGCACATTATTCATACATTTTGGAATTTTTATGCTGTATTTCCTAAATGATATATATATTCTCTGACTATAACTTTAAAGGTATGCTATAATTGTATTGTATTCACACTCTGTGAGCTATCTCCTCCAGTTGATAAAGGCTGCATAGCCTTAAGTTTTCAGTCTCCTATTCTGAAATGCAAATCCATTTCTTTGTCTTTAACAACCACTACATCTCTTATCATTCCATCCAACTTAGACCCCAATAATCACTCATTACTAATGGTCCTGTACTGACAGTTCCTATGAATATTGCCATCTGATTCATAGGTAATTGTCAGGTCTAGAATATTCTTTCCCCTAGTACTTTCCATAACTTGTGCTTACAGATAACGGTCATCTAATTCAGTGTTTTCCAATCTTTTTCCACTTTTATATTTCAGCTGGAAACCACAGACCTTAAAAAATATTAAATTGTGCCTGCAAATATATTAATAACTATTTTTTAAATGCAGTAATATCTGTTCATACTTAACGTATGGACAGATATTACAGGTATGCCTATAATAACATAACATAACATATGCTATGTTGTTATAGGCATACCTGTATTTCCCATCAATGTTAATGGGATTGTTGTCTACCACAGAAAGCTCTATCTTATTGTTACATCTCATGGAAAACAGGTTGGGAAATGCTGATCTATCTTTAAAAAAAAAAAAAAAAATTGTTTGTTTCTGTTTCCCGTTGTAAGTTTTCATTTCACTTGCTCAAATCAGTTAGGGACAAATTACAATCACCCATAATAAGACATTCAAACTTACTTGCCCATGCAATCTGCATGTAGAAGCTCTCGTAACCTTCACAATATTCTGGTCTGTTGATTACTTCCATTCTCATACCTTTTCTTCCAACTAACTCACACCCCACAGATTCTATACTAACTTGTGTAACTTCTGAATTGTTGAAATCTTTTGTTGTGCTCAGGATAGTTTTGATAAGAATTTTGATCCCACCACCACCACCCCTTCTATCTTCCCTATATCCTTTCTAGTTAAACTGTATATCACAGAGAAATTCATTATCCCCTGTTTTGGGGTGATACTCAGGTTCTGTTAGTCCTAGTTAATTTTCCTCACCAGGAGTTCATATATTCAATAATTTTGTTGATGACAGTCCTGCCATTACTACATACACAGTTAAGACCAAGTGTTCTTGTATAGGTTACTACCCCAACACACACCTTGAAACTGTTTGTTTCCTTAGCATTAGTTTTGTGCTCATCTAAAACCTCACTATCCTCAGAACATCTTGCCTATATTGGCTGTTGCAGCAATAATATCAGTAGGCTTTGCATTCTTCTCTTCAGTCGGTCAGATAGAGGTTTCTGTGTATTTTATAAGACTAAAGAGTTTTGTTACATCTGTTCAAAAAAGTTTACAGTAATAATGTTGTGAAATGGTGAGTGATATTTTCTGTGATTTCTTGTATGATACTGATAATAGTAAATGTAATCATAAAGAAGATACATATATGCATAGAAATTAGAATAATTTTATTGAGAAATATTGCCAATGATATTGGTAATATCATTGGCAATATTGCTTGACATCTCAGGGCAGTAGAGAACACAGTAGGCCTGCACTCAAAACTAATTAAGCCTCAGAACAGAAGAAGGCAGCTGTCAAAACACAAGACAACTTCCCAAACATTCTCCCGCCCTCAATATCATCAGTAACATTTCTCAGTAAAATTGTTCTAATGAATTTCCATGCAGTCTTATAACAGATATTGTGCCATTCAGACATTATATATTATTCATCGTAATCATAGCAATTGAGTCGAGGAAATATGAAATTTGAAACCATTCTGGTTTCTCACTTTCTAAATTGGTGGTTCCTGTCCCAACCCTGAACTGCTTCAAGATAGAAAATAGTTTTGTTGACTTCAGTTGTATCCTTTTTTAAGGTAATAATAAACTTTAATCCTACCAATATATAAGGCAATGGTCAGGCCACATTTGTATAAGGTCTGGAGGCCTCATTTTAAGAAGGATGTAGAGCTGCTGGAACGAGTACAGAGAAGGGCAACAAGATTAGTGAATGGAACAAAGGGTTGCTCTTATGAAGAAAGGCTTTAGTTTTGCAAATTACAGTGTCTGGGGATTAGGCACCTGCAAGGTGTATTAAGCCTTGAATGGTTTGAGTATGCTCAATTCTGATGGGATTCTTCCTCTTGCTTAGAATATTCACCTGAGAGGGCATAAATTCAAATTGAGGAAGGACAGTTATAGGATGGATGTGCGGAAGTTTGCCTTTAGCCAGCAGGTAGTTGATTGGTGAAACAGGCTTCCATCTTTTGCTGTGGAAGTTGATAGCCTAAATAAATTTAAGGCTGAGCTGGACAGGGTATTTGGAATGAACAGAGGGGTGAAATGGGAGTGGGGGTTTTTTTTTTTTTTGGCTGATGCTGCATAAGCTTGCTTTCTTGAATCGTATACCTCTACTAATGCTAATCTAAAATAAGAAATAAATAAATAAAATAAACTCAGATTCCAGCTGGCAGGGAGGGGTGAGTTTATTAAAAACAAGCACAAAGTTTAAATATACATTTCAATTTCTTAATGAACTTCTGTAGTACTAACTTCATTTCAGATCTCTCCTTTCACATGGCATTAATTTCAATATGCTTCACACCTAATTCGCTGCTTGTACTTGGAAAACACTGTTATGAATACTGATGTAATATCTCATCTGAATGCGAGTCATGGTGATTGTCATTTGTTCACTGCTGGTTGAAAGAAATAGTGGTCACAGAGAGTGAGGGAGCATATTGGTCAAAAGAAGTAAAGCAGCTTAAATACAGAATTATAATGGAGGATTTAATGGTATTTTCTGTATGTCAGCTGCTTTTTTTCAGAAAATAGCACAAACCATAGCCTTCTGATTAATTACCATTATTTCAGGTATTTTTAGTTTTACATACAGTATACCCTCTGTTTTTTTTTACAGCTACAGCCCTGCTCAAATGTAAGCAGTGGAGGCAAAGTTAAAATGTCCTGAATGCTAGAGAACATATTGGTAATCAGCTGACTATGCTTGGGAGTTCACATTTATACTCAGCAGGGAGTATGTTTTTGGAATTGTGATAAGGTAAACATTTCTGAGTTTCATTAACTGGAAGCTTTGCATGATTTCAGACTTGGAGCATTGATTTTTTGGGAAGCTAAATAGCATAATTTGGTTCCCCCCACCCACCCATACAGAATTATCAGGACTGTGCAAAATTGGAAATGATTTTAACTTCTCTATCTTTAAATTATAAATAAAAAAAAATGAGATTATAGTAGACAAAAAAAAAACTTAACAAGCACAGTCAATTAAAAACAAACACAAAGGTATATACATTTAAATTCTGCAGTAACATTATTTAGAATAACCACTTTTTCCATGTTTTCAAAAGGGGTGGTTACTGTAGAATGGGTTTCTTGATGAAATGTTGAAGTTTTTATATTACTTTATAAAAATAACTTTACACATAAATGCTTTTAAATATTAAATTCTTCTTATTTTGATTTGATTTATCAGCAATATAATAAAATTTTGTTAAATAAACCTGCCATTATTTTTTGAACCAATAATATCTGTTCATCTATCATTTAATTTAAGCTCATAAAATTTTGTATCTGAATTCTAAGCGATCTCTTCAGTTTCAGGTTTTTAAGTCAAAATTGTACAACAGTGTCCTGATTTTCAAAGCTGTTTTCACTGCCATCTATTGAAGCTGTCTGCTGTTAGTTGGAAAACAGATGAGGACTGGCAGAACAAGCTGGCCGTGTTATTTGAAAGGGCTGTACTGAACAAACTGGCTGTGTTATTTGAAAGGCGCTTGAAGTGACCTTGTAAAAATGTAGAGCTACATCTTCTAGAAGCCCACATATGTTGAATGTAGATCTGCGGTAACATTAGATTTTTAAGTGGATTTCCCAGCAATAGAGTAAAATTGCAAAAATAAAAGAATTCAAAAAAAATAAATAAATAAACCCACCATTAATTTTATAATATCTCCACATCTATTTATGTATCACCTAATTCAATTTTATCAACTTCTGTATCTGAATTCTTGAGAATTTCTTTAATTTCGACTTTTTATATTTATGAAAGGTGTATATATATTTATGAAAGGTTAATTAAACTCAGAAAACTATACCATACTGTAAATCCAAAAACATCTCCTCCCTTGCTCGCTCTCTCTCTCTCAATATAAATATGATTCTATATTCTCTCAATATAAATATCTTCTATATAATTCCATATAGGCATATAATTATATTAGTAATCTGTTTTATTAGGTGTTTTATAGTGTTTTATTAGGTCCAAACTATAAATAACATAATGTACATAACATAATCTGAAATAGATTAGTTTGCACTGCCATCAAACAGAGGCATCAGCGTAACATTATTTTTGTATCTCTTAGTTTCAGGTGTTGCTTTTAAATTAAATTTTGACTAAAATCATGCCTCAGACTAGAACAGCAAAGCAATGGGCTCAAAGTAATGTTAAAGCTTTGGTTCAGGAGGGAACTTCCCCTGTAAATCAGGACTAAATAAAAGGTAAAGTGCAGCCATTATCAACCCACTGCAGGATGTAAGCCTCCTCAACAATTCATGCTGAGGGAAATGGACCATAATCTGCCACGCTGGTCCAGTGTGGGTTGGCAGATCGACCGTATTCAGCAGTCAGGGGCTTGAACCCCGGTCTACTCAAAGAGCGTGTGCTACTGCACTCCCGCTCCTGACCACTCGGCTACGGAGGCCATCATTATATGTGCTATATTTTCTTCCCTTTTTGTGAAGCAACCTATAGCAAAACATGATACAGCCATGGTTAGTGACTCTGTGTGTTCGTTCAAATGAGCATTAGAGGGTTAAGTGCAAACTCGTCATTCTGATGGGTTTATATGAGGGCTTCAAGAATAGGGTTAATGCCTTTAATGACTTACAGGAGAGAAAACCATCAGGCACTCACTTGGTGCCTCTGTAGCCAGGTGGGCAGGAGTGGCAGTGCGTAGCACACACTTCTTGATTAGACCGGGGTTTGAGCCCGTGACCACCAAATACGGAGGATGCAGAAAGGTCAGGGAATGACCACCACATATCCCAAGAGCAATATGACCTTAGTTGCTAATGTTCCTAAAAACCAAACAACAACAAGGCACTCACCTGCCCAGCATTAAACAACACAACAACATCCTTCACAGCAAGGATCATTGGTCCTATAATAGCTATAATTGGTGACTCGATACTCAGGGAAACAGGAAATATTGAGTAAAATGGACATATGGAATAGGAAAGGGTATGTCTGAGGAGTGAAGTTGATGACATTGTAGAGCAGCTCTCATTTTTAAGGGTACAAAAGGTGATGCTGTTGTACATGTTGATATGAATGATATTAAGAGTAGGAGATCTGAGGATTTAATTAATGAGTACAGAGCAATGTTAAGAAAAAGTCAGGAGTTAGGATTGAAGTTGAATGCAATTGGAACCAGACTTGATAAGAGGAAGATGAGAGCCTTGTCAATCAACTTGGCCCTAGAGAGACTGTGGAAGGAGGCTTCTGATGTAGAATTTTTTTCTCAACATGGTCTGTGATTATTAACAGAAAAGACTGTTTTTACAGGGTCAGTATACACTTAAATTGGAGTGCAAGATAAGTAATCTTGCACCCTTATTTAAGCATATTCTATTTGAATATTATCATATTTAAGTGTTAATACTTTTGAGACAGTGATAAGTGGGTTTGAAAACTGTTATATAGAAGGGATATATGACTAATAGATAATTAGAGTGGGCCAATAAATCAGCATGTCTTATCCAGATATTTACTGGACTGGGTGGATTGGTTGTTCATACAATAGCAAAGCATTAATGAATTGGCTGAATGTTTTATACACCAGCATATTAAAAAGGCAACAAGAAAAAATACTTTTGATTTGATTAATAGCAGCAACTTTTCATACATTTAAGAATCTACAAATAAAAGACCCACTAGATTGAAGTGACCATAATATATTGATGTGGGATTTACTTAAAGATGTCACTAGTGGTCTCAGTCAGTTTATGAATTCTATACGGTGGAACCAACTGATAATCTTACAGCAAATTCTAAATGGGAAGCATTCAGGGAAGTAATTGAAGATGCTACTAGGATTTTTATACCAAGAAATAATGTTCAAGGCTTAGATCTAAATGGATGTCATGTGTACTGATGAAATTTATGGAAGAGAAGAATATGTGCTATACATATAAACTGTCAAGTGATACAGAACCCTACAGTTGAGTTGATATAAACTAGATTAATGTGCGATAACAAATGAGGTTTAGACAAGCTAAGGCAAATCATGAAGAGTCTCTGGCAGAGGATGCAAATATAAGCAGCAGCTACTTCTTTACTTACTTAAACATTAGAAGGAATAGGGTGAATCATGTAGATCCACGTCAATCCAGATATGAATGATTTAACTGTTGATGATCTTTCTCAGGTTGCTGACAAACTTAATAGGTATTCTGCATCTACATTCATGCAAGAATTTTTTAGGGATGGGGATGTCTGGAGTGTATCAAAATCTAACAAGGAGCTGAATGATATTGTGAAATTGTTGAAGCTAAACATAAAAAAGATACCTGGGCTGGATGGGATCTATCCAATTATATTAAGGGAGATATCAAAGAGGTAAGCAAACATTTAGTTAATGATTTTGAGAGCATCCTTGGATTTAGGGGAGGATTCAATCCCTGTGGATTGGAAATGAATTACTCAAAAAAGGGTTAATACTTTAAAGTGTGACATGAGTAATTACAAACCTCTTAGCTTAATTTTTATTCCAGGGAAAATAATGGAGTAACTGGTTAATTCCCATCTAGATAGGAATGTAGCTACATTGCGGTCACAGCATAGATTTTTTAAGAGGCCGTCTTCTCTGACCAATCTGATTGTATATTATGACACAGTAACAAAGGAATTGAATGAAAAAGTAATTTTGATATAATATACTTTGATTTCAGAAAAAAGGTTTTGGTATTATTGCACATAAAAGACTGCTATAAAAGTTGGAGCACTGTGGTATTAAGGGAAAGTTACGGGTGTGAATAAAGGAATTGTTGAGTAGGAGTCCACTGATAACAAGACAGAGTTGTTATCAGTGGACATCATATGGGCACTGCTCGGCACCAAACATTGGTGAGTACCCCAGTGTTCGGGGCCTTGCCTGTTATTACTTTCTATATTTATTAAGGATATTGGTGAAGGCATATCAGGCCTGATGTCTAAGTTTATAGATTATGGAAGATTGGCAGGGTGGTTAATGACACAAATCAGGATATGCTATTGTAAACAAGATCTAAAATACTTAGGAAGATGGGCTGAACAGTCGCAATTGAAGTTTAACATATACAAATACAAGACATTACATATGGGTAGCAGTAATCCCAGAATAACATACCAACTATGTAGTACCACACTCTGGGTAGAATGAAAAAGACCTTGGGGTAATTGTGCAGACAGACATTAAGTTCTCTGAGTAGTGCCAACATGTGGCTTATGGGGTTTTGTCAGTGATATGCAGTAATTTTTCCCAGTTAGTTTAAGGAGATAGTTACAGTTTTATAAGATAATGGTTAGGCTGCATGCAGACAGCCTGGAAACCTCATTTTAGGATGGATGTGGTGCTGTTGGAACAGTTGCAGAGAAGTGTTACGAGCATTAGTGAGGGGGGAAGAAGGGGTACTCTTACCAAAAGTCTTCAGTTCTGCAAATTTCAGCATTTGGAAAATAGACACCTGCATGAAGGTCTGAGTTGCTTAAAGCTTTTAATGGATTTCATAAGCTAATAGTTGATAATTTCCTCTTTACTAAAGCACAGTTACTGCATTTCATGGAGACATGCATAATTTATCAAGTGCATATGCTATTATATTAATGATTGTATTCATTGTCAAAATGATTAGTTGTAAACTCCTCTGGTTCAGTAATCATATGGAGTGCATATGCTTGAATGCATTATCTGTTTATACTCCAATATGGTGTGAAACTATGCCATACCGGCATATAAAGAGAACATACGTTGGTTATCATTCATTAATTTGGAAGAAAATTCTAGGAATGTTGTTCAGTGCTTAGAGGCAGATGTGAAGCATTCCAGCTAAAGCTGGATTTCTCAAAAAAAAAATATTTTTTCAATTTCTAAAAGTTGACAAGTATGTAGATGGACTTTGAAAATAATTTGTTATATTGAATTGTTTGTGAAACTAATTTCTTTGAAATGTGACTTGCAAAGTACTATTAATACTGTTAATAAGTGAGGTCAGCTGGTACTGGAAAATATTTTCATTATAATAGCATTCTATTGTATTTTGAAATAGCTATAAAAAACTGTTTTATGGCATAGATATAACCTATTTCAGATAGCCTTGATATTTTTTATTCTTAACAAATTTTGATGTATTTATGGTTAAGCAGTTT
The DNA here is from genome assembly GCF_048544385.1 of Mastigoproctus giganteus. Lineage (NCBI taxonomy): Eukaryota > Metazoa > Arthropoda > Arachnida > Uropygi > Thelyphonidae > Mastigoproctus > Mastigoproctus giganteus. Next base: position 39,592,237 of record NC_143584.1, on the reverse strand, counting down.
AAAATCAACTGTACTTAAAAAATTTTTTTTTATGTTTTACAGGTATACTCGTGAAATGATAGATCGTATGGTGGCCCTTATTAAAGAGTATACACTTATGCAACCTGTCATATTTCCTGTGTATGCATCTTTGCTAAAGTACTCCATTCCTGAAATGCAGAGACTATTATTTCAAGTTCCTAATAGTTCCCTAGCTGTATGGTCGGCAAAAGGACATCCCGTTAGTATTGATGACCTTGTGGCCATCCGAAAATCCTTCAACATTAGCCAGGTTTTCTATAACCTCCCTGATGAACAGTTGGAATGTTTTTTTTCTATCACTTGATAGAATTAACTTTCCTGTTGAGATGTTATATTTTTTTCCCCACGTGACTTGGGAATATTCCTTAAGCCTGCAAAAGAGCTCTCTGTGTGTATGTGCACCATGGCTTATAAAATGTTACACTCTAATCATGTGCCTCATTTATACTCTGAAGCAGCTTAGCACAGACATATTTGTGCTCTCTGTTGCTTGCACAAGCTTTCCTGGTGGATTGGTGTACAGATGTGCCTTGCTAGAGGGCTTACTGTGTCATGCAGAATTAGTTCCTTTTTCTTCCAACTTCTGTATTTTGTTGCCCCCCCCCCATGTGCTATGACCTGTTCAGTAGCCAGGAGTTTATCAGCATTAAATATAATACAGCCACCTTTGGTGTAAAAGTTATCATCACGGGCAAAGAGCAATATATTTTCCTTTGCTGTTAATAAATTTATGCAGTTCATATCTCTCTTTCCTGCCTGTGTATGTATCACTGTCTGTACTTTTGCTTATATGTATTTATTCTGATGCCATTTGTAAATTGTGCTTATGTAGCATATTATATTCATATTTCTCAGATGTCTGCATACATTATAATTCTGAAATTGGTGTTTATTACTTTATTTTAAAACTTGTGGTTTTTTGCATGTTGAGATGATGACTGCAGTTTTATTCACTCTCTCTCATAAACACTTTTCTCACTTCTCTCTCATAAACATTTTCATTCAGTGTTAACAATTTTTTTTTTACTTTCTCAGCAAAAGTATTAACTCTTGCATACAATGGCATTTAAAAAGTTGTAATTTTATAGCAAAACTATTGGTTCAAAACTTAATATACTATTGTATAAACTGTCCTTTAAAATTATATACTTGTAATGATGGAAGCAATATTTCAGCTGATTTAATCTTTTTAATAGTGAGTTTGCAAAATGTGTGTGGCCTTAGGGCAGCAAATTTTCTGCTAATGGTGGGCTCTGTGAATTGGTTTTTTTCATGTTTTTGTAAAAATGGAAACTTTGTACATAAATGCTTTCAACTGTTAATTTGTTCTTATTTGACTTCATTGCTCAAAATTAATTTAGAGTCAAATTATTGTCAAAAATCACATAAGATTGAAAAAGCATACTGGAGAGGTACAAATGTAGCCCCAATCGGGACTACATTTGCACAAAGGGTGACATGAGTAATTACAGAAAGCAAGATCGCAAGCATACAGCATCAGCCAAAAAAAAAAAATCTTCCCGTTTCACTCACCCATTCACTCCAGAAGTTTGTCCAGTTCTTCCTTGAATTTATTTAAGCTATGAATTTGCACAACAGATGGATCTTTGTTCCAGCAACTAACTACCTGCTGGCTAAAGGCAAATTTCTGCACATCTATTCTACAACTGTCTTTCCTCAATGAGTTTATGCCCCTTAGGTTTGTAATCTGATCAAGAGGAAGAATCCCATCAGTATTTATCCTGCTCAAACCATTCAAGGCCTTATACACCTCACCCAGATCACCTCACAGGTGCCTAGTCTTCAGATGCTGCAGTTTGTAGAACTTAAGTCTTTCTTGATAAAAGCACCCCTTTGTTCCCCTCACCAGTCATGTTGCCCTTCTCTGTACTTGTTCTAGCAACTCTACATCTTTCCTAAAATGAGGCCTCCAGACCTGTACGCAGTACTCAAGGCATGGCCTGATACTTATATTTCTTGGAAAATTATACATCATACTGAGATTTTAATGTAATTAATGGCTTGATACTTATATTTCTTGGAAAATTATACATCATACTGAGATTTTAATGTAATTTTACTGGGTTACAATATCTATACAAAACAGTTAGAAAATGATTAAGGATTTTTGTGTTTATTCAAACTCTGTAGACTGTAGGCTCATTTTACAAAAGCCTATTAAGTCTTAACAGTTCAAAATATTGAATTCTAGCATGTGTTGCATTTCTGCAAACTAAATTTTTAAATTGTATGTGTGACGTTCAGAGGGCACATAATATTTTGACATCAAATTGCTGTTACAATGCAACTTTAAAACGTGCTTTAATCCTGATATTGTACAATATGAGCTTCTATCTGGATCATTTTTCAAGCATTAAAGGTTCCAGTGGAAAGGTATGCCAGGTTTAGGATGTCACATTGTAATTATTAACTGTTGCCATGGTGTAAACCCAAGAGAGAAGGATATTACTGCTTTTTGAACTTAATCAAGGTTTTGGGATGTCCTATTCATCCAAAGTAGGATCCCAAATTGTAGCCCCAGGAACAGAAGCAAAACTATAAATTCTGCCACCCCTTTCAGGTTACTAAACAGCTTCTGCATGATCTTTAATAGGCATACCAAACCAGCCCCCCTCCTGCTGGCAATATGATAATGCCCAGAAACCTGTTCATCAGATAAAGGAGCAAAGGACCAAAGCATATAAAACTATGGGTTAACAGATTTTTAGATATATATTTAACAGTGAAATTAGTTATTCATCTGTGCATTCTTAGTAGATACAGCAGAAGGATTTTAGCTCAAGTTTTATGTTAGAATCAGCCCTAAGTTAGTAAGGCTGAATCTAACATTCAGCGTGTTGCTTATTTTTGATAATTTTCAAAAAATTGATACAGACAAATTATCACTTGAAATTTTCTTTTTAGTGGATTTAATTTGGGCCAGTTTTCTCTGATTTCCAGACCTCTGATTTAGGAGTACAGTGCTCTATAGTTAAAGGAGGTCCTGTGTGCAATATATAATGTCTTAATACCAGTTCTTAATTTAATTTTTACAGCTAGAGTACAGTATTACTAGTAAGTAGAAAATGTCAGAATGATATAGATACCTACTGAATGATTCCTATGATTGAAAATCAAACAAGTAAAGCTTATGAATTTCTATTTGGAAATAGAAATAAATCCAAAATGAAGGTTTTGAGATACATTATATTTTATTGATAGTATGTTAATATCAGTTAATATAATTAATATCAAATGCATCGATAAAATATAATAAGGAAAATTAAAGAATGACAATTAGAAGGACACTATATGTTTTGCATATGCGTACAGCATATTGAATACAAATATCACAAAATGAATATTATATGAAGTGCAGCATAGCACAGTATTTTAATATGAGGGAAGGAAACATTCTGACACCTATGTTATATTTGAATCCATGTATCTCGGAACACTGTATTTCATAAGTTGAATTCTGTTAAATTTAGTGAAGTACTTCACTGAATCTAACAGGCCCTATCAATTATAATCAAAACATTTGCAAAACAATACACTGAGTAAATAAATTTTAAAGTTGCAGTTGATTTACTCAGTATATTATTTTGTGAACTTCTCTTCTCATCCTATGTTACAATGCATATGATGAGAAGTTGTGATAAGATTAAACCAGTGATGGGGGCTTGGAGTCTAACAGATACACCAGAAAAATATGCTGCATCTTAAGAGCCAGTTCAAGATGAGTGGCTATTTTCTGTACCTTCCTAAATACATACAAAATTATGCTTCAGTAATTTTTTAAATACTTGTTTACACAGTTATTAAGTGAAATGTACTGATAAACAAGGCACTCCCTAATACATTTCTATTTTTTAATCTCAGAATAACAAATGTTTCTCACAGGATGTCTGCCACTACAGCTACACTTTGTTTGATATGTTTATAATTCTTATATAAAAGTTTGTCCCAGTTATTATTTAATTGACAAAACCTAGTAATGTATGCACATAAAAGTGACTACTAGTTTCATGTATATAGTGTTTTTTTCCCAAAAGAAGTTAGTTTTGTTATATTAAAACAACATTTGTAAAAAACATTTTTAAATTTACATAATTCATCATCATAAAAAATAAATAGTCATTAAGTATTCAAATTAATCTTGGGAATACGTTAAGCATTGGTACTTGAAGCAGAATTTATAAAAACTTTTTTTCAGAAATGAAAGAAATCTAAGTTTCATTGCCACCAGGTTAAGAAGTGATTCCATATATATCACAAAAAAAAAAAAAAAAAATTACATCTAATAAGACTCCTTTTGACAACCATATAACTGTATACTGTTTGCTAAATTTCATGTGAACCTTTAAAACTGTCTTGAATGTACCTGAGGTTTGAGTTTGGCAAGTGTGTTAAACAGTTTTTACGTAACATATAGCATAGATGTTCAAACTGGGTTCGGAGTGGGGGTATTTTATAATATTTTTTAATGAAGGGAAAGAAGGATAGGTAGGGATGGATTATTCCAATGTAGTAGTCAAAATAAAATAAAATTTATATACTTCTGCATTTGATTTTTGATCATAGAGGCATTCTGCTCCCACTCAAGGTCAAAGCCTTAACTGAGCCAAAGCCTTAATTGGCATTAAGGTCAGTAGGTACATTGTACCCCCCTGATGCCAATGCCAAAACCTGATATGTGGTGCTTTTTAGCATTAGGTGCCTTTTTTTTTGTGAATGTACCTGCTGACAAAAAATCCTGGCTAAGCTACTGCTTAAGCTTACAATCAGCTTCAGACAAACACCATTGTCAATGGTTTTGCTAATATCTTTCCAAAGTTTATATCTTTCTATAGTATCACCTGTAAAAGTAAATCCACTAAACAAGTAAAAATCAAAGATACTGTAGGATAGCTCATTTACTAGCTTCTCATATATCAAGTGTTTCTGTTAGCAAAGGTATTATGAACTCTGGTTATTGTATTTTGTCTACATGAACATTGAAGTGATGTATGAAAATAAAAACTTCCACTAAAATACAACTCTCATGTCAACCTTCAACTCCTAGAACTGGGCTGCACATGTTTACACACTGCTTGGATTTTACTTATGTACATTATTCATGGGTTGGCATGCGTTTGCTAATAGAGACAGTCTACCATCCTGATGAGAGCTAAGTCTTAAAACAACTGTTCTGTGGCTAATGGTATTTTACTCTAAGTTGTATATAAGCTCAAGCCTTGATGCCAAGTGCTAGATCTTCATTGGAAGCTGAATGATCCCTGTGATTGAAAATCAAAAAAGTAAAGCTTATGAATTTCTATTAGAAAGAAATCCAAGGTTCAAAACTGTCTAGAGAAGTGATTTTACAAGTGCATTCCAAAAAAACCTTTGCATTCTGTAAGTATTTTAATTTTTATACATATATTTGTACACAGATCTCAGTGTTAAATTTGGCTAATAATAGTGATAGCTTCAAATTTATCTAATGAGCTTATTACAGCGCGCTGGAGGTTGCTGGTTGATTGTGTAGATTATTAGCATATACCATCACTCTCTTTTTTTGTGCACTCATCCATTTGTTATATATCTGTATTTAATATTACTTAGAAGATAGCATCTAGATTTTTATCCTTTATGAACCAAGGTTCCATTATATGAAATTTGATAGGGGTGGGATGGGTGTGCCTATTTTAATGTTAGTGTTGTATTTTGGGTCCTGTAATTTTCATGCTCTTGCTCCCTTTTATTAGATAAGTGTGGTTAACAGTAGTCATGAATGTACTGTGTGACAGGTTTTTTTGTCTTTACTTTCCTCATGAGTGTTTTGATTTTTTGTAATCATAGTTTGTATCTGTTATATATGCTCACATATCAAAATCTAGCCTTGTAGCAAAAATTCTTCCTGAACCTCATACTGATTTTCAGGTTTAGCTGTTCCATTTACAAAGCTATTTTCTTAGGATTTTAGTTACCCCCACCCATTCTTTCCAGTAATATTCTTGTGGGCTCCAAAGATGTTGGTCTATAAATGGAAGGCCGATTATTTTGTTGAAAGATGTTTTAATTTAATTTGTGGTAATCTGATCTTTATTTTATATTAGTGTCGGTTTCATGACTCATTATTTTTGCTTATTGGGTCTTCCACGATTTATATACTGGTTTATGCAACATTTATATATTTATTTATATATTTAACGTATATTTATGAAATAAAAATGGATAATCATATTTAGTTCATATGCTTTGTAACCATAATTTAGAGCATTTAGTTAACGATACATTTTAACCTACTTGCGAGGGAATTTCTGGACAGTTTTTCAAAGGAATTTTGAAATTTTTCAAAATTGAAAACTATGTATATAAAGGCATTAAATATTAGCATTTTTTCCTATGTTGACTTTATGGTTTATTTTGGCTTGTGTAAGTCGTGGAGTTCCTCCTCAGTATCTTGAGTTGGTCAGCCTCAAGGCCGGGTGCTATTAGCAAGCCAAATCCAAGGATCCTGACTAGAAATGCATTCAAAATAAATAAATCTCTGACCTTACTGAAAGGATGTTCAATAGTAGCTATTTTTTTTATTTTCAACAATTTTGAAAATCTCCTTCATTTTAAACATTGTTGTAAATATAAAAATGGCTACTATTAGTTGTAAGCACAGTTGATAGATGGCAGCACATCATTATAGAGTTTTTGTAAGAAAATGTACAGAGATGTGTGCCATATGTTCAGATCCTGTTGGAGAATTTGTACATAACAAATGTAATTTTTATTATTGCAGTGAAAGGACCTTCAAAATACCAAACTTTCAAAAGGGTTAATGAAACCACACAGTTTGAAGTTCAGCAGTGAAATGCACAAAATGAATGTAAAAATACTATAACATCAACTTTTTATAGTTGGTGTTATAGTATAGGGCATAAAGAATGAGGAAAGTGCAGGATTCATGGATGAAATGCCCTATGCAGAAGAAGTCAGTCAACACCCTTCTCCTTCTGAGTGGAATATCTGGGAACAGCTCTCTGTGCTGCTTGATTGTTCCTATAGAGGTGGTGGAAAAGGGTGAACCACACTGGAGAGATGTTATCCTACTTTTTTCTATTTACTGTATTCTTAGTGATTTTGAATATGATATGCTTCTGGAAAGTCATACCTCTTCTGTTAGTATGCTATGTTTAGATCAATGGGATCAGATATGCTGAACTCATGATCTTCCATAATGGATGTTTCCGCATCTTGATGTGGTTGAAGAATTCTTAATTTCATGTTGGGTCCTGTAGACTCATTTCTTTGGGGGGGGGGGGTTAGATTAGTAAAGAAGTTGCTTTTATGAACTTGAAAAAAAGAGGGATCCCATTTTTTCTCAGTTAAGAGTTGATAGACTAATGGGAAAAAATGGAGACTGAAGTATTGAATAATAATTCAATAAATGAAATTATAATCATATTATATTTATCAAATTGCAAAATCTTGCAATTTAGTCCTAATTCACAATTTAGTCTTAACTTGTTTTCTAGCCAGAAAAAAACAAGTTAGGACTAATTTGTGTTTTTGTGACTATCAAGATTTAAACTGCTGAATTAACACCAGTCTTAATGTCACAGCAGAACAAACTGATCCATCACAAGTTATTATTATTACCATTAGCCTTATGGTGCAAGGAAGCATGAGGCTTATGCTGCAATGTGCAGAATATTTCTGGAAAAAAGAGCAGTCAAGTACATGACAATTTGCAGTTCTTATAAATCACTTTTCTAGGGATGTCTGAAACTTTCATTTGTTTGAAAGTAGTTCATATTTTACTACTTGCAAACAAATTACATCTCTAAAAGGTTATTTAAAAGATGAGATAATAGCTTAACTTTTGATAATGTTATTACACTGCCAAAAAAGTAAATCTGCTAATTGCACCTACTTTAAAATTTCAAACGTGTTTTAAATACTAAGAAAACTCGTGAAGGCAAAGTTTGTGCATTAAGAGCACAGCATTGTTAATAAAGCAGCTGAAATCTCCCTGGCCATAACTGACTATAATGAGGGTGGGGAATGCATTCGTTATGCACTGTGCAGAATATTCACTTGGAAAAAGAGCAGTACAGGGAAAGATGCAGTTCTTATAAGTCCAATTCCAAGGATGTCTAACCCTATAAGTTATACTTTTCATTCATCCTTTTTCTTGGGTGGAAGGGAAAGATTTAAACTGGGGCCAGTTTGTGATATTAATATCATGGGAGGGTATGGAAATTATCAAATATGTGCTTTTAATGACTTTTGTTTTTCAGATATTAAATTTTAAGGAGATAGTCCTAATGATGTATTTTTGTTTCAGGATGTCTGTAAAACCAGGGGTATCTTGTCTATTATAAAACCAATTTTTAAGATGGCGGATAGTTATAGTAAAAGATAAATATCAGTGAGTGTATTGGTCAATTCCCTTAGGCAGCTATTAGCATTAGTAGAGGCATGTGATGCAAGAAAGCAAGCATAGTAGCATCAGCCAAAAAAAAAAAAAAAAAAAAAAATTTTACACATCCATTCCCTCGAATTTATTTAAGCTATCAACTACAACGATAGATGTAAGTTTGTTCCAGCAATCAACAACCCGCAGGCCAAAGGCAAATTTCCGCACATCTATTCTATAACCGTCTTTCCTAAATTTCAATTTATGCCCCCTCAGGTTTGTGATCTGAGCAACAACAATCCCATCAGAATTCAGCATGATCAACCCATTCAAGACCTTATACAGGTCAATCAGATCATGTTGCAGTTGCCTAGTCTCCAGATGCCGCAGTTTGTGGAACTTTGGCTTTTTTTGGTAAGACCACCCCCTTTGTTCCCCTCACCAACCTTGTTGCCCTCCTCGGTACTTGCAAAAGCAACTCTACATCCTTCCTAAAATGAGGCCTCTGACCTGTAAGTAGTACTCAAGGTGTGGCCTGACCATTGCCTTATACAAGGAGATAATCCCCTCCTTATCCCTTCAAGAAAAATTGCTCTATATCATTGACAATACCCCATGACCTGCTTTAGCACTCTGCCTGCACTGCTTAGAAAACTTCATATCTGATTGCACAATTACTTCCAGATCTTTTCATTTTTTACTACCCTAAGTGTAGTACCACAGTTGGTACATTTCTCTGGGGTTACTTCTACCCATATGCAGTACTTTGCATTTGTCAATGTTAAACTTCAGTTGCCACTTCTCAGCCCATATGTCCAACTTTTCTAGATCTTGTTGTAGTAGCACACTGCCATTTCTGTCATTAACAACCCTGCCAACCTATCTATCATCTGCAAACTTCGACATTGTCTTATATACCTTCATCAATATCATTGATAAATATACAAAACAACAGTGGGCCCAATACCAAACCCTGTGGGACTCCATTAATAACATTAGTATATGAAGATCAGTATCCATTGATTAGCACACTGTCTTCTCCCACTCACCACCCTTTTATGCATTGTAGCAACTTGCTCTTAATACCATACTGCTCCAATTTGTACAGCAGTCTTCCATGTGCAACAGTGTCAAAAGCTTTCCTGAAATCCAAGTATATGATATCAAAATTATTTTTTTGCATTTAGTTTCTTTGTAACCACAACATAGTATCCAATCAAATGTCTCACACAAGACTTTCCCTTAACAAACCCATGCTATCTGAATTATTACTACAATCTTGTCTAGGTGATCCTGCAATGCATCTTTAACCAGTGACTCCATTATTTTCCTTGGAACAGAAGTTAATCTAACTGATCTCTAATTACTCGTGTCACCCTTAGATCCCCCTTTGTGAATTGGTGATACGGTCGCATATCTCCAGTCCGTGGGGACTTCCTGTAGGTCCAAGGATCCTCTCATAATTATGGCTAAGGGGTTGCCGCAGCCATTTAATATAACTGAGTAGATCCCATCCACCCTGGGTGCCTTATGTTTAACTTCAACAGTTTCTGCTCCACTTTGGTCAGTTATTAAAAAATCATTAAGCACCATGTTACAGTTTGATAGCATTCTCCTCCCTTAATAACTCCCCATGTGTAAATATAGATTCAAAATACTCATTGAGATTGTCAGCTATATGAGCAGGATCATCAACACTTGAACCATTGATATCAAGTGGACCAATCTGATTCATCCCTTTCCTTCTAGAGTTTATATAACTAAAGTTCTTGTTTTGCCATAGCATCCTTTACCAAAGATTTCTCATAATCTGCCTTTGCTTGCTTACCTATCTACCATAGGCTTCTGTGTTGCCTGATAATTTATATGCATCCCATGCATTTTTATTCTCTGCCACGAGCCTCATTAGTTCGTTTGACATCCATTTGGGGCCTAAAACTAGAACATTTCTTAGTTGGAACAAAGTCTAGTAACTTCTAAGATCCTTGAATGCTTCCCATTTTGAATTTGCTGTTGGTAATATCATCAGTTGGTCCCACTGTACAGAATTTTTAAATTCTGTACAGTGGTCCGAGACCACTGTAGTCACCTCTACGAAAGGAAAAACCCCGTTTATCCCTGATGATAGTTACATCTTTAAGTAAATCCCCACATCAGTACTTGCTAGTGTTCGAGTGACCAATCCACAAGTTCCAGTCAATATCTGAAAAGTTAAAATCCCCCATTATAAGACATGCCGATTTACTGGCCCACTCTATTTCTGTGCACAACTGCTCATTATACTCATCAGGCCTATAATACACATCTACTCTCATTTTGCCTTTTCCAGTGCTTATGTCACACCATACTGACTCAACATTGTACTGTCCACCCATGTCAACTGGATGCACTTCCTTAGATTTTGTTTCTTAACTCACAGCATAACCCCTTCTCCCTTTTACCTTCATGTACTCCCCAAATTCTAATTCTGCACTGCTCATATCTTTGTGACCAATGTCTCTGATATCCCAACAGCATCTGCCTTTGATGTCTTGACCAGCACTTAGAGTTCATAAAATTTATTTACTGTACTCCTAGCATTAGTGTACATGCACCATTATTATTCTATTAATAATATTTATTTGGTCCATGATGACCCCCACTATTCCCTGAAAACCCCAGTACCCTGCCCTACATTCTAATAGAAGCAGTGCAAGAATCGCTTTCACCTCTGCCTGTGGCTACTGCTAATCTTTTAGTCTGTGAATCTCCCCAAGCTTGCAGTTTTCTAATCCACCTAACACTGCCTCAGTAGAATCAGTAAATATTCTTGCACCGCTTCTATTTAAGTGTATCCCATCCCCATTAGAATTGTCAATTCTAACATCTAGAAAGGGCAATTTTAAATTGTACTAAATTTCTCTTGGAAATTTTATGTCACAGTTCTTGATGTGGCTATGGATTGTGCCTAGTTCATTCTCACTGTGGTTCCTGTCCACACAAATATTGTTCGCAAATATTAGCCATAGTTTGGGGATGTGCAGGTAGGAGGTTACCATTGTTATGTTCAAGTTCAGATATATAGATGTTTGCATGTAGGGTGGGGGAATTAGTATTTAATTTGCTCATTCAGTTTCATGGATATTCTAGGGAGGTTTGCTCAATAATACAGTAATGAGTGTAGTTTTTATCTTGAATGATTTTCAGTGAAATTTGTATTTGGGATGAGTCAGCCAAATTATAAAAAATAAAGATGTATATTAACCTATTTCTTATACTATGAATATTGGTGAAAACTTGTTTGTACAAATTGTAATTGTCTCCACAAGATCTTTAGCACTTGTAATTTTATTTTTCATGCTAGCAGTAGTTCTACATTAAAAGAACTATATACAGATGATATGGCTCTTTCTCAATGTTGTAGCCTACAATTATTTTATTATAATTTATACAAAAACCTCAGCATTAGAATGTTTGTCCATAGCATTTGTTGATTGTAGTAGTAAAAGCCAATCCTTGTACTCAGTATTATCTGGAGAATAGCATTGACATTATCCTATTTCTGATCAGCTGAGATTGAACAAGTAAATGACCAATTTGTCATTTCTGAACAATTCAGTCATGTTGCAAGGATGAAATATTTGATTAATACTTTCTGTTGTATGTTACCCAGCACAGCTATTCATTTTGAGTTTCATATTTGAAACTTATTGGTGTTCTATGTCAGTGTTGGAGTTATAATAACAATATAAAGACATGCTAGAACCCCAAACCCGTCCCTTCCATCCTCCAATTATTCTGAGGATGGAACCATAACTTTTTTTGTGAAATGATCTGTGGTAATAAATAGAATTCAGAGAAATAATGTAGTTATTTCAGTGCCTGTGTTGAAATAAAAATACTGATGCTTTACAAAACTGCTGTTTCGGGCAAATCGGACCAGTATTAAGGGTTATAATCACACAATTCTCGTTGTGTTCTTAACCAGAAGTTTTCCTTCCACACACCCACTTCTTGGCTGCTCATTTATACTCAACATATTATTCACTGTTTAACATAAGTTTCTGAAACCATCTATTAATCCAACTTGTACAAAATAATTCCTATTCCCAAAATCAAAGGTATGTTCAAAGCATCAGTTGATATCCAATCCCCATTTCCTCCTCTTGCCTAAAGATGATTTTTCTTTTGAGAAATTATCTTTCTCAAAATACATTTTTTTAATATCTTTTAAATGAAATTATTCTTTTATATCAAAATATAAGTGAATTATTATGTAAAAAATTCACTATAGAGGACCCAAACAGTGTTAACAGGCTGTTGAAGGGTTAAGTTGAAGTTGACTCTCACTCTCCAGAAGCTGGTAGAATATTATCATATCTCTGGAATTGTATCAAATTCTTATTGAAATTCTGTTAGTGAAGACCATATATTTCTGTAAGGATGGTACAATACATCTGTAGTACATACAAAAAAAACTCATATGTACTTTTGTTTTCAGTAATTTTAATGCTTTTTGTTAAACATGATTACAGCTTGGCCATTTGTGCACAATGTATTAACCACCCCCCTCCCAAAGGAGCTTTCAGGCCATTTTTCTGGGCTCAGGCCTCTACTTTCTTGAGAAAATTCTGCAGTTATTTGCACCAATTTAATTTACTGTATGTGGCATACCTTAATCCATCTATAGGTTGCTAACATGCTAAACTTTCCTTTGATGCAATATTGGGAAAAGAAAATGTAAGGAAGCAGAATCACATCTCTACCACCCACTGCTGCAGGTGTGCAGTAATCATATCACAAATAAATTTATAAAATATTTACAGCCATTCTGAAATTCTTCAGTGGTCTCTGTGGGTGGGAGTTGACCTTCTAGTGCAAAGGTGCTCAAAGCCATGGTCCACAACAAGATTTTTATCCAGCCCAAAAAAGAATTTTGAAATTAGCAGTAGTCAAAATAGACATCCTGGAAGAAAAACATGGAAAAATCTTTCACAATCTGCTTCAAGGCTGTGCAAAAATTTAAATAGTAATTTTTTTTTATATTCATAAATAAATACTCTTTTTAAGCTTAAATGTTGCAGTCAAGATTTTCATTCTAGTTCATTAGAAAATTTTCTTTGCTGAAAATGTCTATAACAAAAAAGAAAAATTGACTTTGATTGTTGTTTATTTAATTAATAGTGGTAGAATAACTGTTTCTGTATAGAATAGCAAGGAAAAGGTTTCTGTTTGATTTGAAAAGCAACAGTAGCTGTCAGAGTAAAATCTAAAAATATACCATGCAACTTTATTTCTTCTTCTTCTTATGGAGAAAAACAGTACAATGTTAAACAAACCTTTTTTTTTGTGGAGTCTTAAAAGTCCTGTGCTATAAAGGTTGGGTAAAGTAACAGAAGCTCAGTTGGAGTAAAATCTAAAATTATACCATGCAATCTTCATTTCTTCATATGGAGCAAAACAATACAATGTTAAACCAACCAAATTTCGGCTATGGAGTCCTAAAATTCGTCAATGCTGTGTTTTGCTATATAAGGTTAGGTACCATTGTTTTGCCCAATTTTGATAAAAATTAGTGATAATGTTTAGGAGATTATTACAGGAATAAATTATTATAATTACAATAAGTTTTATTTGAGATGTCATTGAAAAATCTTTGCACTGCTGAAAATTAATATTGAATGTGATGCCACATTCTTGAATACAAGCACTGAGTCTGGTAAATTCAGGTGAAGAGGAGTTGGATGCTATTCTAGGCCTGTTCCACTTGAGTTCTCATTTGAAGGAATGAAAGTGCAGGTATCAAATAGTGCTTTCTCTTTGTGTCTAACAGACATGTAGCCATGTTCGTTGGGTGGGGAACAGACCATGGGAGAAGATTCGTCTTGAAGAATCAATTTTGGCAGTATATGGATGGGCATTATCCTATAGCAACATTACATTATTCATATTTTCAAAAATGGCATGACCACTGGGTTTATATTTTCAACATAATAATGGGCTGCCTTACTGCCCTACACAAATATGAGAGTTGTTTTATCATACCAGATGGCTCCCCAAACCATTACACAGTTTGTGATGTGTTTCTGTCTTCTTACCCTGATTTGTCCAAATATATTGCACTTGGAATGTGATCAAGTTTTAAGGGTGGTTCAAAAAATTCCTATTTTGGATTTATTAATGTCAACCAATAATATAAAATTCAAGATTTGCACATCACTTTTTTATGGTGTCATGGAATGCAGCACTAGAAATATTAAATTTTTTTTTTTCCCTTTGGAGCAGCTGTTGTTACATCTTTCACACTACTAAAATGCCATCCTGTCAGCTGAGATTTCAGGATTGTGAAGAGGTGCAAATCTGCTGGAAAGTGATCTGGAAAATACCAAATGTATGCTAGTACTGTCACCTTGGTGTCTGCCAGGTACTTTATCACATTGTGCTCAGTAGGCTTGTGTACTGCTATCATTTACAGCAGAATGTGTCATCCTGAGAAATCAATATTACTAAGCCATGCTGAGCTTCTCTGTTTTGAATTCATAATGAACAATTCCCTTTCTGTTGTAGAAAACTGAGAATGATGTGGCACAATCCCATGCAGATGCAAATATTTTACCACCAATTGGCATGAATGCTCACTCTTCAGTCTTAAAAGAAATGTAGTGGGATGACCAGAATGATGTCATCTTCACCTTCAGCAAATATTTTGTGCCACACAAATATACCTGCCCAACTTATACTAAAGCATTTGCAAAGTTTTGGTAACAATCTTATCCAGTTTCTGGCATGACGTTACACTGCACTGCTCTAGTAGTGACATCCTGACTACTGAATGAGAAAAATGCTCAACTAACAGACAACTTCAGCACATTATCCATTAGATGGCATCACAATGTGTGAACTAAAATCATACAAACATTTCTAGTGATGCTCTTTCAGAGACCCATTCCTAATTCCCATGACTGTAACAATAAATGCATTATTATAACTTTCTGGGCCAGCTTTGGATATACACAAAGTCAAAATTTGCACAATACACACATAAAATTGGATATCTCATTAAAATATATTTATTGTATTTTAATTAAATATTTAGGAAGAAATATGTACAAATGCATATCAAATTATTGAACACAGAGCATGATTTGCAAAATATGAGTCAACTCTATTACACTTTTGTCTTATATCAGTGTATAACATGTTCTCAAAATGACCATGAATTTGAATAGACCACTTAACAGAGATGGGTTGACACTTGATGATCATGCTCAGGTAGCTGATAAACTGAATGAGTATTTTGCATCTACATTCACACATGAGGAATTATTCAATGAGGTGAGTGCCAGAAGTTTATCAAACTCTAACTGAGAGCAAAGTGGAGGAGAAATTGTTGAAGTTGAACATAAAAAAAAAGCACCTGGGGTGGATGGGATCTATCCAGTTATATTAAAGGAGTCAGCAAAGGAAGTAAGCAAATCCTTAGCCATAATTATGAGAACTTCCTTGGACTCAGGGGAGGTACCCATGGATTGTAGGAGTGCAAATAGGCCTAATGACTCTGATGAGTATAATAAGGAACTGTACAGGGAAATAGATTGGGCCAGTGAATCAGGGAGTTTTATAATGGGACATTTTGGTTTCCCAGATATTGACTGGAGTTTGGGGGCTGGTTACTCACACACTAGCAGGGCTTTTGTGGATTTATTGGATGATTGTTTTCTACATCAGCATGTTCAGGAGGCAAATGGGGGGAGTAATACTCTTGATTTGATTGACAGCAGTGGTTCTTCATGCATTGGGAATCTGCAGATAAATGAACCACTAGGTGGCAGTGATCACGGTGTGCTGGGGTGGGATTTGCTCAAGGAGGTGACTACCATTAGGGGTAAAGGGAGGGATTATTGCTTCCGTAAAGGTGACTACGATGGACTGAGACAGTGTTTGAATTCTATACAGTGGGACCAGCTGATGATGTTGCCAACGGCAGGTTCAAAATGGGAAGCATTCAAAGAACTTATCTTGGAAGCTACTAGGCTTTGCATGCCGGCTGGGAAATATTGTTCGGGGTTTGGGCCAAAATGGATGTCAGATGAACTAATGGGGCACATGGCAGAGAAGAAAAATGCATGGGATACTTACAAATTAACACGACACAGAAGCCTATGATAGATACAAGTTGATATGCAACCAGGTTACAGGGGAGGTTGGGCGGGCGAAGGCGGATTGCGAGAGGTCCTTGGCGGGGGATGCAAGGAAAAACAGCAAAGAGTTCTTTACTTATGTAGACTCTGGAGGGAGGGAGGGGGATGAATCAGATTGGTCCGCTTGATATTGATGGGTCAGCTGTTGATGATCCTGCTCAGGTGGCTAACGGGCTAAATGAGTGTTTTGCATCTACATTCACACATGAGGAGTTGTTCAGCAGGGGGAATGCCAGAGGTGTATTCAACTCTAGCAGTAAGCTACAGAATCTTTAAATAACTAGGAGTAAAGTGGAGGAGAGACTGTTGAAGATGGGCACAAGGGGGGCACCCGGGGTGGATGGGGTCTGTCCAGTTGTATTGGAGGAGGCAGCGGAGGAAGTGAGCGAACCCTTAGCCATAATTGTGAGAGCTTCCTTGGACTGGGGGGGGTACCCACAGACTGGAGATATGCAAATGTGGCCCCGATTCACAGGGGAGGATTGAGGGCTGGCACGGGTGGTTATGGACCTGTGGGCTTGACTTCTGTTCCGGGAAAATTGGTGGAGGCACTGGTTGAGGAAGCGCTGCGGGATCATTTAGACAAGACTTCGGTTGTGGCTCGGACGCAGCATGGTTTTGTTGGGGGGAGGTCTTGCCTGACCGGCTTGATTGGATACTGTGATGCGGTCGCGGGGAGGCTGGCTGCGGGGAATGACTTTGATATTATGTACTTGGATCTTAGAAAGGCTTTTGATACTGTTGCACATGGAGGACTGCTGCACAGATTGGGGCGGTGTGGCATTGGAGGCAAGTTGCTGCTATGGATGGGGGGGGTGGTTGAGGGGGAGAGGACAGAGAGTGGTGATTGGTGGACGCTGCTCATCGTGGACTGGTGTTATTGGTGGAGTCCCTCGGGGATCGGTGTTGGATCCATTGTTGTTTTCTGTGTTTGTGGATGATATTGGTGGTGGTGTGTCGGGCTTGATGTCCGGGTTTGCCAACGATGCGGGGGTTGGCAGGGTTGTCGGGGACACTACTGACACTATGCTGCTGCGGCGGGGTCTGGAGGGGTTGAGCGGATGGGCTGGGAGGTGGCAGGTGAAGTTTGACATTGACAAATGTGGAGTGCTGCACATGGGAAGCAGCGTGTCAGCTCTGTGGTACTGCAGTGGTGGAGAGTGGGAGGGACTTGGGGGTGGTTGTGCAGGCGGATGTGGGGTTCCCTGAGCGGTGCAGACGGGCTGCGGGAGTAGCTCATGGGGTATTGTCGGTGATGTATGGAGCAGTGGTCGGGCCACGCCTAGAGTACTGTATGCAGGTCTGGAGGCCTCATTTTGGGAAGGATGTGGAGCTGCTGGAACGAGTGCAGAGAGGGGCGGCAGGATTGGTGAGTGGAAAAAAGGGGTGCTCTTGCGAAGAAGGGCTTAGGTTTTGCAAATTGCAGTGTCTGGAGACTAGGCACCAGCGAGGTGATCTAATAGAGGTGTATTAAAGCCTTGAATGGTTTAAGCATGCTCAATGCTGATGGGATTCTTCCTCTAGCTCAGAAAAATCACCTGAGAGGGCATAAATTCAAATTGAGGAAAGACAGATGTAGGATAGACGTGCGGAAATTTGCCTTTAGCCAGCGGGTGGTTGGTTGGTGGAACAGACTTCCATCCCTTGTGGTGGAGGTTGATAGCCTAAATAAGTTTAAGGCTCAGCTGGACAGGTATTTTGAACGAACAAGAGGGGTGAAGTGGACGTGGGTTTTGTTTTTTTTTTTTTTTTTTTGGCTGATGCTGCATAAGCTTGCTTTCTTGGATCAAATGCCTCTACTAATGCTAATGCTAAAAAATGTATCACCATTTCACAAAGGGGGTTCAATAGGTGACACGAATAACTATAGACCTGTTAGTTTAACTTGTGTTGCAGGGAAAATAATGGAATCACTGGTTAAAGAAATATTGCAGGATCATATAGACAAGACTGCAGTAATAGTTAAGACACAGCATGGGTTTGTTAAAGGGATTGTCTGACCTTTAACAAACCCATGCAGGGCAGGTCATGGAGTCTTGTCAATGATATATAGGAATTTTGCTAGTAGGGAGAGAGGTGATTATCCTGTTATACAAGGCAATGGCCAGGCCACACCTAAAATGAGGCCTCCAGACCTCATGTACAGGTCTGGAGGCCTCATTTTAGGAAGGATGTAAAGTTGCTAGAATGAGTACAAAGAAAGGCAAAAAGATTGGTGAGGGGCAAAGGGGTGCTCTTACCAAGAATAGCTTAAGTTCTTCCAATTGCATCGCCTGGAGAGTAGCACCTGCGAGGTGATCTGATTGAGGTGTATAAGGCCTTGAATGGCTTGAGCAAGCTGAATGCTGATAGGATTCTTCCTCTTGCTCAGATTAAGAACCTGAGGGGGACACAGATTCAAACTGAGGAAAGACAGTTGTAGAACAGATGTGTGAAAACTTGCCTTTAGCCAGGGGGTAGTTGATTGGTGGAACAGACTTCCATCTTTTGTTGTGGAAGTTGATAGCCTAAATAAATTTAAGGCTGAGCTGGACAAACATTTGGAACGAATGGAGGGGTGAAATGGGAGGTTTTTTTTTTTCTTGGCTGATGCTGCATAAGCTTGCTTTCTTGCATCGTATGCCTCTACTAATGCTAACAATTCATATCCTTGGAACGGTGCAGTATCAGTATAATAAACAATATAACAGGAAGTCAAAGTGAGTAACACCCAGAGATTTCAATCATTTGTATCTACACTGTGTTTCATATTATTATTTTGAAAGCACTTTCAAAAGCTGATATAGTTTTGCCTCAGAAAGCTCTAAACTTTGAGGGCATAAATTCAAATTGAGGAAAGACAGATGTAGGATAGACGTGAGGAAATTTGCCTTTAGCCAGCGGGTGGTTGGTTGGTGGAACAGACTTCCATCCCTTGTCGTGGAAGTTGATAGCCTAAATAAGTTTAAGGCTCAGCTGGACAGGTATTTTGAATGAATAGAGGGGTGAAGTGGAAGTGGTTATTTTTTTTATTTATTTATTTATTTTTGGCTGATGCTGCATAAGCTTGCTTTCTTGCATCAAATGCCTCTACTAATGCTAACTTTTGTACATGTAGTGTCTATCTAACAAAGTATTCTGCAAGCTTTCCAAGATAATTTTACCTCTTTTTATCACTTAGAACAAACACTATTGGTAAAAAAATTTGATCTACATACTACTACTACATTAATAAATTTTATTATCTTTAAGTTTCAATATGTTGATTTTTTTTTTGGTATTTAAGGCTAAGATTTAGGAGTTTTTAAAATTCTTGTCCTTCCTTTCATTTCTCAAAGCCTTGTGGCAACTGCCAGGATGGAATCATGCTGAGCAAACTGATATTTGAAATATTAGATAGGGTTGAGCTCTCAATTTGTTTAGACTTGACATGAAGTTCTAAATTTGTGCAGTGATAAACTGTTTGTTGTAACTGAAACCAAAAATAAACCAAATTTACTCAGCAAGTTTTTGGAATATTATGTTAGTGTATTCCACGTGGCCAGAAGAGGTAAAATCACTTTCAAAAATCCATAATATAGAATGCAATGCAGTGTAAAAACAAATGATAATCGACTCTCCAGCAGCAATTGGCAGAAAAGTCTCAACCCATTAACCCTCCAATCACTCACACCACAATATTAACAAAAACACTCATGATCTGTGTGTTCCCCCTTTTATTTAATTATAAAAAATTAATTTTTAGCATTTTTACTGAACTGAAAATGGTGATTATTTGATTTGCTAAACCAACAAATTTCAGAAAATAAATGAGAAATCAATAATAATAAAGTTTTTATAGCATTTTTTATAATTTTCCTGGTCACTGATTTCCCAGATCAAACCCCAGGCATTTGCATGGCAAATGCAGGATCAATGTCTGTATTTTTGTTAGCTGTTTGTGTTTAGCCGGTAAAATCAAAGTTCAATGCAAAATTAGACATCTGTCACTGGAGTCTCACAGGCACCATCTGGGAATTGGAGTTGCCGAGAAGAACGCCTTTGCTCACCTGGCTTCTGTTGAACACCAAACAAAAATTTAATGTCTCATAATTCATAGTACATCAAAAGGAAACAGAAAAAACTGTATAAATAGTTTGAGAATATTGGTAGAAAATAGTTTTGAGAATATTGGTATGTGGGAGATTTGATTTTATTTACAAAAATTTAAATGTTTTAAGACAAAGAAATTTTAAAAATGCCTGCGAAGTCCCATGTTAGAAAAGGAAGGTTAAAACTATTCAAAAAAGGGGGGTTGCAACTACTAATGTTGACTGACAGTAACACTCAAATCACCATCTCTATATAGTGACTGCTGAATACATGATGTTTCTTGTATTATGTCTATCTTGTGAACTCCTCTGACTGCTTGGTCAGCCCGGAGTATAAATAGAAAATTTATTTATTTATATGTCTCCAATGATGTACAGTTGTAGCACATCTGTTCTTTTCAGATGAAGGTTCTTTAAATCAGTTTAAATATTGAATCTTGATATGGTTCATAAAGAGTCAAGAATCTATCTTCTATCATTATCTCCAAAGTCAGGTGTTAATTCAGTACAGAGAGGCCACCCCCCCCCCCCCCCCCCCATCTTCTTCTATCACCTCATAAACAGTTTTTCTGTAAATTTGCAGCTTAATCCTTCTGGCAGTAACTCTGATAAATTGACCCTTGGCCAAACCTTCTTAGCACTTCATTTTTTTTTTCTTCTTCATGGAAAATTCTCCATGAACTTGTCATCAAGCTGAGATTAGCACCTTATCACTTTCACAAAGGTTATGCCATTTTGAATTAGTTGTTATTTGGTTTTTAGGAGCATTAGCAACTAAGGCCATATTTCTCCGGGGATATGCAGTGGTCATTCCCTGACTTTTCCGCATCCTCCGTATTTGGTGGTCACGGGCTTGAACCCCGGTCTAATCAAGAAGCATGTGCTACGCACTGCTGCTCCTGCCCACCTTTTGAATTAGTGAAAAAAAAAAAAAAATTCTTTTAACCCATATTCATCAATATTTTTGATTTGTGCCATGATTTTAATTTATAGTTATTGATGAAATATGCTTTTTAACTTACTTTGGCAATCAGTTTATACATGCTCAAAAGCAAATGCTGAACTCTGTATTCTTGAGAATTTTTGTTGTTGTTACAAAGGAATATATGAAATTCAGTCAAGGAAATCATAAAAACTTCTTTTCCTGTAAGTATTTCTTAAACATCAGCAGATAATCAGTACTTAATGTACAGCTTTATTTTCCAGACATACATTATCCATGACCACTTACTGCAATCAGCATAAAAGTGATAATATTGTCTCATCGGGACATATACTAATATATAGAAAAAATGCTTATTGTAATCAATGCTTCAGTTGAAGTCACTGCTTTTTTGCCTTAACACAATTTACATGTGTGTAGTGTAACATCCCAATTTGTTCTTGAACTCCGGTATTGACGTTGCTTCCTGCGGTTCATAAGGTTGTTAGTTACTCCAAGAAAGAAACTATTGTATCTGTAGTCCTTCTAATCTGTTTTGCAGTAGGGCATTAATCCATTTTGGTCTTTTAATATTTTCTGTATTTGTTTTTAAAGGCTTGTATGGATTTCCAGAAACATTATGGCAGTTTTTATATTGCTTGATTTTCTTGTGGTTTTTCTGTCAACTTCCACCTTTTTATGTACATTTTTTGCTTTGCATCAATATTGCTGAATAGCTCTATCCTTGTTGCATTGGTTATTGTTATCAATTAAGCTTGTCCCCAATGATCGCAATAAGTAGCTTCCACTGAATTTGCTTTATCAGATTAAGTTTGTTTCTCTACATTTAGAATATGCTTTGTAACAAAATATAGTACTACATATGAATAATGCTGCAAAATTTTTGAAAAGGATTATTTATGAAATTGGAATAATCTAAATGGATTATGTTGTGTGTGTGTATATATATATATTTTTTTTTTTTTTTGTATAGTTTAAGTACAATTAGTAAAATAGGTAAGATATAGAATAAATATATTTCATATTGGATAATATACTAGGATCTCTTTCTATAAGGGACGGGAAGTTACGCTCCCGGTAAAATCCGACGTACAATTGCATTATAGCTTTTCCTTTACTTTTAACTTTTTACTATCATATTCTATTTTTCTTATCTCATGAACTATTAGAGTAATTCGAGGGGGATTGGGGTACTATTGCTATTCTTAAACCTTGAATCCGTTCTCCTTATTTTAGCGTTTGCTCCTTTGGTATTTATTAATATGATATTAATTGAAGGATATTGGTTCTCTTTTATTACTCTTCTTCCTTAATATTTGCTTTTGCTAGCTTTTCTATGTGTCTTAGCTATCGGTCGAGCTAAAGTCATCCAGCCTGTTAACAACTAAATTATTTTCTAACTTTAATTATACTTATCCATTTATCTCATAAATTACTTTTTGACTGTGTTAAATAGGCAGATGATATCAGAAACTGATAGCGTGGTTAATTGTAGGGGGACATATTGAAAGGGTTAGCCCTTGAAAAAGTCTCTTTCAGTGTGTCCCATGACCTATAATTGACTTGATATATATTATTATTATGTTTATTAATTTACTTTGACTAATGATCATCCTTTACTAGGTTTGGCCTCGTGGACCAGTTATGGCTATTATAGGGTTAAGTAGCTACCAGCTTATCCAATATGAAATATATTTATTCTATATCTTACCTGTTATACTAATTGTACTTAAACTATACAAAAAATATATAATAAGACTGATGAATTTTCTGTCTAGATATGTATAGATGGCATTAATCAGTTCTTGTTTAGTTTACTTTACATAAGATATTTATTAATTTTCTATATTATATATATATATATATATATATGAGAATATATTGAAATTATTATGCAAGAAGAAATTTACTTTTGATCTTATATAATTATTTGTGAATTACAGTTATGAGAATGTTAAATGCTTCATAATCAAATTTAAAATAAAAGTGATTTCTGTGTACCTGTGATATACAGCATTCTGTGATTTCCCCAAGTTTACAGAGAACTAAAATTATTGCAGCTCTAAGCCTAATAATTATATATAGAGAAATAAATGTTTTATCTTTTTGTAGCACATGTAAAGAAAAAAATCATATTCATTAAAACACATTCTTGGCACAAAAATAAATTGTTGAATATGAATCTTGTTCTGTTAAAGCTCAAAACAACATTAGTGATTAAAATTATATAATTTTATAGCTTAAGCTTCATTTTTTAGCAAAAGCTTATTTCCCAGTACTCACCAGTTAAGATCCATAATTATCATTTAAATTCCATAGGAAATAAAAGTGAAAGTGACAACTATATGAATGAATAAGACCATGCCCTGGGGAAGAAGTGCACTGCTTTTTCCTGGTTGTCATTTATAAAGCTGCATAAAAGGAGAATTATGATGTAATATCGATAACCAATTGGTTATCGATATTATCGACCATGCCCTGGGGAAGAATATCGATAACCAATTGGTTATCGATATTCTTCCCCAGGGCATGGTATTATTCATTCATATAATTAATTTTTTCGCTTTTCTTTCCTATGGAATTTAAAAGATAATTACGGATCATAAGAGGCGAGTACTAGGAAATAAGCTTTTACTAAAAATATTCATAATGATTGAAATTTATTGTTATTTTACCACTAGAACAGCATAAGCAGGATTACCAGCAGTATCATTTTGTTCCTAAGACTTCAGGTTTAGCAACTTGGGTTAATGTTTTCTATTAAATATATGCATGTATGATATGTATGTTTTCTTGACATAAAATTTAAGAAATATGTCTGTACATAATTTTCTTCAAATTTCAGCGTGTGTTGTATCAAATAACTAAATAAACCACGGCGGTAAGAGAGGGCATGCACACATTACTTTTGATCGCTTCAGTCATTACTTGTCATTTACTTCTTTATGATACTGATGGTTTATTTTTTGTTATATATATATATAGTTATTAACTGAAACAGCAGGTATTATATTTTTTGCTCGTACATTCCCCTCCCTAAGTTCCAATCTGTGTATGTCACAGACATTCAAAGCAACTTCAGATTGAACAATAATTTGTGTCATTGGAACATGACACAAAAAAGGACAGCACTGTCAACTTGTTAAGAAATATGTTTGGTACAGTTGTGCATGGCATACGCACAGACAACTTTAGTATGGTGTACAGGTTCCCAGCACCTGCCAGAAAGAAATGTTTTGCGCTTACAATGCATTGATAAAATCACGGTATCAGTGAGTTGTGCCAAAATCAATTACCACTTCACATTCTGGGATGCCCAGTAAGATGTCCAGGTGGGATTCGGGTCAGGAGAACAGTCTGGAAGGCCAGTCTATATGGATGATTCCCCCACCCCATAATACCGACCAGATAGGACCACACTCTGCTATAAAGTCTAAATCTGTGCAAATGATTTTTTTGATGGTTTGGGTTGAAACCTATATGCCTAGTAGTGTTGTAGAGCATCCAAGTAGCTGTATTCAAGAATTATTCTGAAGGAGGAGGGGAGGGAGAAAGAGAGAGATGGCCTCAGCAAGGAGATCAAGAACCCTGATCTGGCTGTCTATGAATGGTCTGAATTTCTTGAAACTGATTCAGAACCTGTTGATGAAATTTTGTGACACAAAAAATCTATTGCCATCTTCCAATCAATTTCCATATGGTAGACTCAATTTAAGATTATATTTTCAGCTGCTTCAATATCATAATCACTAGATGCATTGTCTTTTGGAGCTGTAGATGAGATGCATCTGTGACATGGATGAGTATTTAATGAAGAAATGGTCACCTGCCTGAAATAGCCTTAGGGCAGTGACATATAATGCATGAAAGCAAGCTTATAGAGCATCAGTAAAAAAAAAAAAACTGCCCATTTCACCTATCAGTTTTCTCCAATAATTTGTCTAGTTCTTCCTTGAATTTATTTAAGCTATCAATGTCCCCAAAACAGATGGAAGTTTGTTCAAACAATCAATCAACCACTCATTGGCTAAACGCAAACTTCTGTGCATCAATTCTACAAGTGTCCTTCCCCAATTTGAATTTATGCTCCCTCATGTGCATAGTCTGACCAAGAGGAAGAATCCCATCAGCGCTTCCTCAATCAGATCACCTTGCAGGTGCCTAGTCTCCAGATGCTGCAATTTCCAGAACAATTATTATTTTAAATTAATTGAAGAAGTTATTTAAATTAGAAGGCAGAGACCCATCTACCAATACCCACAGTGAGCAGTCAGGAAAACTGGATACCCATTTACAAAAAACTGTCGAAAAACCTTTATGTCAAACACATTCATAAGAAAAGCCTTCAAAATGTTAGGAGCAACTGCTTCAGTTTCACCAAACTTTTCCGTTGAATTTATCCTATACAGGTTATGTAACATAAGCCAGTATATCACCAGTGGATTGATACTGATGGAATCCGTATCGGTGATAATTCACCAGATGGAAAATTTCTAAATAGTTCAAGAGATTGCAGTTAATGGATTTCTCCATTACTTTAGAAAGAGCAGAAAAAAGTGCACTGAGAGGATTTGTCACACTTTTTAGAAACTGGCTGTGTATGAGCAAATTTCCAAACAGAAGTATCTTTGGCTGAAGTGAGAATAGAGATGGGCAAAAGTTGCAGCCAATAGGTTTGGCAAGAAACAAGTATGCTCGACTACCATTTGCACAAGAAGGAAGTTTTCTACTCTTAACCTGTTCAAAGTCTAGTTTGGACTGAATAATAACCGTGAGCTTTGGTGTGGGCAGAAATGGAACTGGAGATTTGGATACAAGCCAATTGTAATATGCAACATTCTTATCTTTAACAGCCTTAGCACATTTATTGAAAAACCAAGGTTTAGTCAAAGGATAAAATTTTGAGGTATAGTGTGAAGTAAAGGATTTCATCCCTACAACAATAATTTCACTGACATGGCCTGAGCCAGTAGTGACATTAGCAAATTCAAAACAGTAATCCAACCAAGGAAAAGAATACAAATTTCACAGATCATCCCATTTTGAATTCTTGTAATGCCAAACATCACAAGGTTGAAAATGGCCACAAGACAAGGGCTCCATTGAAGAAGAGACCATTACCAAGTAGTGAACAGGAGGACCACTCAGCTCAACTGTGTACTTAGAAGGGTTGTTTGTGAGAAAAAGATCAAGCGTGCTGGCTGTATGGTTAGGATTGTCTGGTATTCTGCTAGGTAATTAGAACAATCTGTGCTATGTCATTAATAATTGCAAAAGCCTTAGGAGTTGTGAACTCCTAAGGCTTTTGAGGCAATAGATGAATTTGACAGAGTGGGGCAAAGAGATTTTAAGCCAGAGAAGATTGAAAAGAGGAGAGTTCAGATTACTAAGTCTCTGAAAGGGAATATCAGATAAGCAAAAGGATTTGTATAGCGAATAATTAGGGCAACTGAAATGAGCAGGGATTCTGACAGAAAAAGTAAGTGGGCCTTGGTAGACTGTAAATGGACATCATTGAGACTGCTACTGTGACCATTTATAATTGTAAAAAGAACAAGTATGTACTGATGTTAAATGTATTTAAAGATGAAAGGCACAAGCCATAATTATATATGGGTGCTTTAAGTAATTAACTATATAATATCGGTGTAGTTACACCATAGTTTATATAAATTTCAACTATGTTTGTAATGCAAAAGGCATCGTTTGAATTGTACCTCATATTGTGGCTGCCTTTACAATGAGATACCAGGTATTGCACTACTTTGAATAAGTAACGCTTCTCTAGTAGAGAAGACTACTGTTATTTATTCTTAGTGGATACCACCACCACCCAGACCCTGATGATAGGCCAACAGCTTTGAAATGGCACCATTTCAAAGCTGTTGGCCTATCATCAGTGGGTGGGCAGGTACCCTGGTAATGCAACATGCCATCACAGTTGCAAAGTGATTCTGCAATATGAGATTCCAAAAAAAACAGATAATGTATTTAAAGATTAAATGCACAAGGCATAATTATATATGGGTTTTAAGTAATTAACTATATAATATTGGTGTAGTTACACTATGTCTACCCGTAAATTTAAACTACGTATGTAAAAAGGCATCGTTTTAATTGTATCTCATATTGTGGCTGCCTCATCAAAGTTTCTTGTGACGACTGACTAACTGGTTGAAATAAATTTATTAAAATAAAAATATATTATATACATAAGATAAAACAGAAATAAAATAAAAGCGTTAAAATACAATAAGATAAAACAGAAATAAAATAAAAGAGTTAAAATACAGTGGATTCGGTTATTGGGACACCGGTTAAGCGCGGCAGCCGTTTATTTAGGGAAAATCTTAAAAAATTATCGAGTGGACAGCATGGTTAGAGTGGAGAATTAGGGGCAGGAAACCGCAGCACTGGAGATTACCTTACGATTGTCTTCGACGGTACCACGTGGTTCGCTCGAAATTCTGGAGGTCACAACCATAAAAACAATTACCAGTCACCTATGTATTGGGCTTTTCTGTTAGTGAAATCTATCATAAACGGACAGTAAACTCGATCTTACTGAATTTGCGATAATACCGACAGCTGAAATTCTGTGGGTTATTATGGTGAAATGTGTTTACACTTCCATGAAATCTTCAATCATATAAAAAAATTAATTTTCAGATCTCTTCATTCCTATTTTTAAAGCTTTGTAACTCGTTACTCTATTCTCACTTACGCATACATGTTACTTGCAATTTGTGTGTGCTGTGTTCTTTGTTATTGATTGCTTATCTTTTTACTGTTTTAAATTTTAATTCCCACCCACGAATGTCAGTGAACAGAAATGTCAACTAGTTAGTATGTACATATTCCGATAATCATGTATATTCTTCCGATTTTCACGTATCATTTAATTTTTTAATTGGTAAGGTAATAAAGGGTAAAATTGTGCTTAATATACTTTACTTTTATAGCCTGTGGATAATATTCCTCCTATTTTTCTCTAATTAGAATTGCTGTTTAATAGAATTAAAATTCAATTCACAAATGTGATCACAATGACCTAATTGTAAAGGGGAGGGTTACATTGTATTTTTAACTATTTACGTGAAACTTCGGATAATTGGGACAGCCGCTTAATCGGGCCAAAATGCATTAGTCCCGATGTGTCCCAAATAACTGGAATGGACTGTATATATAATAAAAGCGTTAAAATATATAGTAGCTGTCAAAGCGAAGTGCCTCTTCGTCAGCTAGTCTGTGACTGGTGTACTTCAGTATATATTATAATGGTTACAATAGCACAAGTCAGCTGGGCATGATAATGTATAACGAGTCTGGTGTCGGTAAAGCAGAATTACGTACATGTGATGATTGCCAGCACTCATCGCACTGTAATACAGTACATTCTATAATAGGGTGTAAATGTACTTCCCTCGCCTGATTCATAGTACTATTAGTGGTGGCTGTGTGTAATGCTTCAAGCCATGAGCATTGGCGGTAATCACGTGAATAGTTGATGATTTCAATATCCTGTTGGGGATCAAGATTGTGCTGCTCAATCCAGTAATGTTCAGCGACTGCAGAGTGTTCAAAATTAGCCGTTTGCAGAGCCACCTCATGTTCAGAAACCCGATCTTTCAATCTTCTACCAGACTCACCTACATAACACCCCCCCCCACAATCCAGACACATAATATGGTATATGGAACCCCTACATAGGAAAGGAGGAACAGGTGTTTTCACCTTAGAAATAATGGACTGTAATTTCCTCCCCGGAAGTTGGATGCATCGTATATGACGCAAAATCCTAACAAGACGTTCCAATATGTCCGGATAATAGGGGATGTAGGTGTTAGAGATAAATTGATTGCCGCGAGGCGGGTTAGATTTCGTAACAAATTCGTGAGCCTGAAGCTCTCATCTATCTAGAACATGAGGTGGATATCCGCAATTTGAAAGCTCCAATTGCCTGTCACCAGTCGAACTATAGTGCATCCAAGCGCAGGAGAATAATGTACGCGCAGTGCTACGTAAATGACCAGGGGCGTTCGCAGAGCCATAATTGGTAAATTGGCCTCTGCACATTGGCTTCCTAAAAACGGAAGTTACTAAATGCGAATCCATGCGTTGGACTAACACATCCAAAAAAGGAAGGGTATTATCAACCTCTAGTTCAATCGTAAACTGAATGACGGGCGACAGGAAATTCAGATATTGCAGCAGCCCAGATTCTGATCCCCGGGGTATAATTGCAAAAATTAGTAGTTATTTATACCAGATAGGCCAACATGACACCATGATAGGAATTGGCAAGTTCAAGAAAATCTGACTCTCAAATTCTTTCATCTTCCATGGCGATATTGGCCACAATAGGACTAACAGGGGCACTCATAGCTGCGCCCTGTATTTGGCAAAACAGAGTCATTGAACATGATCACCCCCCCCCCGTTAACCAGAGATTAAGAGCAGTACAAATATCTGTAGAGAGCGACGTTCTATCTCCTAATGTGGCATCCCTGCTCAAAAGATGTCTCGTGGATGGGCACGAGAATTAGGGCGGAGCTTTCAAATTGCAGCTATCCACCTCCTGTTCTAGATAGATGCGAGCTTCAGGCTCACGAATTTGTTACGAAATCTAACCCGCCTCGTGCCAATCAATTTATCTCTACCACCTACATCCCCTATTATCCGGGCGTATTGGAATGTCTTGTTAGGATTTTGCGTCTCCATCATATACGGTGCATGCAACTTCCGGGGAGGAAATTACAGTCCATTATTTCTAAGGTGAAAACACCTGTTCCTCCTTTCCTATGTAGTGGTTCCATATACCATATTATGTGTCTGGATTGGGGGGGGGGGGTGTTATGTAGGTGAGTCTGGTAGAAGATTGAAAGATCGGGTTTCTGAACATGAGGTGGCTCTGCAAATGGCTAATTTTGAACACTCCACAGTCCCCGAACATTATTGGATTGAGAAGCACAATCTTGATCCCCAACGGGATATTGAAATCATCGACTATCCATGTGATTACCACCAACGCTCATGGCTTGAAGCACTACATATAGCCACCACTAATAGTACTATGAATCGGACGAGGGAAGTACATTTACACCCTATTATAGAATGTACTGTATTGCAGTGCGATGAACGCTGGCGATCATCACGTGTACGTAATTCTGCTTTGCCGACACCAGACTCGTGACACATGATCATGCCCAGCTGACTTGTGCTATTGTAACCATTAATATATACTGAAGTATACCAGTCACAGACTAGCTGACGAAGAGGCACTTCGCTTTGAAAGCTACTATATATTTTAACTCTTATCTTATGTATATATTATATTTTTATTTTATTTTAATAAATTTATTTTAACTAGTTAGTCGGTCATTGCAAGAAACTTTGATGATATAATGCAACCCGACGCACAAGGCCTGTTTTTTAATGTTGGCCTATCATCGGTGGATGGGCAAGTACCCTGGTAAAAAAACAACCTGGTAATAACAGTAGTTGCGAAGCGATATGTGGTGCAAAAGGCATTTTAATTGTATCTCATGAGATACAATTAAAACGATGCCTTTTACACTATATGTGTAGTTTAAATTTAGTACACCAATATTATATAGTTAATTACTTAAAACCCATATATAATTATGCCTTGTACATTTCATCTTTAAATACATTATCTGTACATCACTTTGCAACTGTGATGGCATGTTGCATTACCAGGGTACCTGCCCACCTACTGATGGTAGGCCAACAGCTTTGAAACAGTGCTGTCTGCGTGGTGGTATCCACTGAGAATAAATAACAGTAGTTATTTATACTAGAGAATGAATACTACAGTCTACTAGAGAAGCATTACTTATTCAAAGTAATGCAATACCTGGTATCCCATTGTGAAGGCAGCAATGATACCTGAGCTGGATATCATCATTCTTCTCTTTCTTAGTGATTCCTTTCTACTTCTGATTCTCTCTCTCTCTCTCTCAGAGTAACTGAGGAATTTTTTTTTTTTTGGCTGGTGCAGCATAAGCCTTAGGTTCCTTGCACCATATGGCTAATAATAATAATATGAGATACAATTAAAACGGTGGCTTTTACACTACATACATAGTTTAAATTTATGGGTAAACTATGATATTATATAGTTAAGTACTGACTGATGTTAAAGTAATGTCTGCACTGATGTCAAGCATAAGCATTATGAGGCTTTACTGAACAAGTATGAGAAAAAGTTGCATATCAGAGCTTAATATCATTGTCTGGAATATTGCCACAACAGAGTAGGGCAGGGTTGATGATGAGAGCCTTGTTAATAAAGATATAACTGCTCTCAATGGATTTTGCTTTTGTAAAGGCGACTACAGTGGTTGTAGACAGCTTTTGAATTCCTTTCGGTAGGACCTAATGAAAATTATAAATGGGGATATGCAGGGAAGTAATCACAGAAGTTATTACATTTTTCATAACAACAAGGAGATAATGTTCAAGGTACTCTAAGACTAGTGTCAAAGGGAAAAAAATGTGTGGGATAATTTTAAATTATTAAGGGACATGGAAACTAGTCTGCAGTCAGATCACTAAGGAGTTGGGGCAAGCTAAGGCAGATTATGAGAAGTCCTTGACTAAGAATGACAAAAAAAAAAAAAAGGAGAAAATAATTTTCTGCATAAGTTAACACCAGAAGGAAAGGAATGAACATCACTGTTGATGTTCATGTTGCTGCTAAACTAAATGAAGATTTTGTATTGTTACCTGTGAAGAGCAGAGAAAAAAAAGGGAAAAATGTGTGAAATTATAGACCTATGAGCTTGACTTTTGTTCCAGGGAAAATAATGGAGTCAGTAGTTAAAAAATTTTTGCAGGATTGTCTTAACTGGAATGGAATTATACAAAAATCACAGCATGGGTTTGTTGGGGGTGGGGTGTAGACTCTGTCTGTCTGAGCAATCTGATTAGTTGCTATGATGCAAACAATTTTGACATTATTCAAGATGAAAGATTGCAGAACAAATTGAGCAATGTGGCATTAAGAGGCAAGTTACTGCTATGGATAAAGGTTTGGTTGAGTGGCAGAAGACATAGAGGGTCATTATAAATGACCACTGCTAATCTTAGATTAATGTTATTTGTGAAGTCCCTCAGAGTTCAGTGCTAGGCTCCATTAACGATATTGATTCAAGGTAGATCAAACTTACTGTCTAAGTTTGCAGATCATACAAAAGCTGGCAAGGTGATTGAAGAGGGGGAAACATATACTACCGCAGCAAGACAAAGAAATATAATTGAGAAATAGGCTGAGAATTAGCAATCGAGTTTTAACATTGGTAAATGCAAGGTACTGTATATTGGGCAGTACTAACCCCCAATAACACAACAATTAGGTGGTAGCACATTGAAGTTTGTGGAAAACAAAAGCGATCCATTGGGAATTGTACGGTCTGACATGACATTCAAAGCAGTGTAGACAGGCTGCTATAGTAACTGATGGGGTTCTGTCAGTGATATACTTTGCCAGGAGAGACAAGAAGCTGATTATCTTATTTTGTAAGGCAATGATTAGCCAGGTCTGGACCTCTTGGAATGAGTGCACAAAGAGAAACCAGATTAGTCAAGAAGACAAAGGGTACTCTTATTTTAAAAGACTTTGGTTCTGCAAATTGCAGCACTGGACTATACATTTGTGAGAAGACCTGACTGAAGTATTTATAACTTTAAATGAATTGAGTAAACTTAAATTGAAAAAAAAAAAAAAAAAAAAAAAAAAGGATGGCTGCATTATAGACGTGTGAATTTTTTTTACTCTCATTCCAGTTCCACTAACTGATGTTGGTGAAAAATGTACAAATGGGAAGTGTTCGGAGAAGTAATCATAGAGCCCAAGATGTCAATGAAGAGATATTGTTCAAGATTTAACCCAAAATGGACCTCAGATGAACTGATAACCTCAGCAGCAAAGAAGAAAAATACATGAGTGGGTTATAAATTGTCAGTAGACATAGTCACAATAATTTAAGAGTAAATTACATTATTCAAAGTTAAGCAGGCATAAATCATATATGAGAAGTCTTTGACAAAGAATACGAAGGACTCCATGAATATGTGAATAATAGAAGGAAAGGGATGAATTATATTGGTATACTGAATATGAATAGTTAAACTATTGATGATCCTGATTGCTGATAATATAAATTGAATAAGTATTGGCGCCTCCGTAGCCAGGTGAGAAGGAGCAGCAGTGCGTAGCACACGCTTCTTGATTAGACTGGGGTTCGAACCCGTCACCACCAAATACGGAGGATGCGGAAAGGTCAGGGAATGACCACCGCATATCCCGGAGCAATATGGCCTTGGTTTTTAATGCTTCTAAAAACCAAATAACAACAACAACTGAATAAGTATTTTGCATCTACATTCACATATGAAGATGTGTGATTTAATGATGGACTAGCAGAAGTCTCTCTAATACCAATTGGTGGTTAAATTATTTCATAATAACGTAATAGAAAGTAAGGTGGAAGAAAAATAGCTGCATATAAGATTGAAAGTGCCTGAGGCTGATGGATTCATACCAATTATATTTTAAAAAAAAGCTGTAAAAAGAGATTTGCAGCTACTTTTTTCAACTTGCAACTAAAATCTATAGAAGCCCCTACAGATTTTAGTTGAAAATACTTCAAATGAAGATTACTGCAGTGACATTTTACCTCCACCCATGCATTAACTGAGCCTGAGGAACATCCATGCAAGAATGCTTTGTATTAAACACAAAGAAATAAAACTTATAATTTAATAATCTGCTTGTCAACTTTTTAGCCCCAGTCACCATAAAATACACTATTTATGCTTTGTGACTGAGTTACTGCCCCTACCATCAGGGAGGTAGGTCACTACTATCTAATACAAGCATTTAAAATCAAGACACAAATATATACATATTGTGTCTCGATTTTCAATTTTCCTTTCAATAAACATCTGATTTCTCGACCAAAATCTTTAATATCTTATCTCATATTTACAATGCGGTTTCTAAGACACCTGGATGATGAGAGTGCACCGTCACTTCCAGCACCTCTCCAACGACCACTACAGATTAATCATGACTCCAATTTCTTACATCAATTTTTATTTCAAATTTGTATATATAAAACCTTTATAAATCTAAAATCTATAAGTTAATTCCTCCATTAAAATATGATGTATAAATAAAATTCTGTTTACACTATATACATTATCTAGGAGTCAATCTGAAGACCATTTAATTATATAATATGAGTGTAGATACACTATAATTTACCCATAAGTATAACTACATACGTGTAACAGTATCGTTTAGATTTTATCTCATATTGTGGCTTCCTTCACGAGATACCAGTATTGCACTACTTCAAATAACGCTTCTCTAGTAGAGGAGACTACTGTTATTTATTCTCAGTGGGCACTACCACCCAAACGCATTTCGGAGCTTGTTGGTTCACTCATCAGTGGGCAGGCAGGTACCCTGGCAATGCAGAAATGGTAAACTATGGTGTATTTACACCGATATTGTATAGTTAATCTTAACCCATAACGTATTATGCCTTGAGCATTTAGTCTTCAAAAAGACCACTTTAATGTATTCCTTAAAAGCTCTAAACTTCTCTATGAAGACAAAGACCTTCTCGAAGCCCCATTCCTCTCCTCCCATTTCATTTTGCAAATGGGCTTGAGACTCTATAATTTGCACAGTCCCTCATTACATGGGTTACACTTTCCTCCATTCCACAAGAGTGCAAAGCAGAATCTTCAACTCCCAAGGAGTACAACTTATTGTTAATTCCATGCCCCATGGTCATATTCAAACCCATTTTAGGCCATCCAACTTCTCATTGTTGTGACTTGAGGCAGAAAGGCTTCCCTTTTTCAGAACCTTTTCATTGTCATTGCCAAATCTTATCTCTGTATCCTTCTTTTTTCTCTTTTCAGATCTTGTTTCCCATATATTTTTGATTGATCTAGACATGCCACTTGATTGATTCTTCATTATAGAATATTATCCCAACTGTTATAAAGTCACTGCAACCACCATAAAAGCATCATTTGAAATGGTACTGCAGGCTCGGGTCACTGCCAGAAGGGCAAATTGCTGGGACACTATTAGACGTCATCTAATAATACTATTTTAAGCTCAATAACCCCAGACCCCTGCATCGTACCTTATTATTAACTCGAACCGACACTTATATAACATATTGAGAGGCAGATCCTCACTCTCCCCCCACTCTACACAGACAATCCTTATCGTAGAGTATAAAACCCTAATCTTGTCCCTTATATATTTCACATAGCAGAAGTCAGTCCCTCATGCACAGCACACCTAAATATCTTATCTCAGCGACCCAGCAAGGATAGCACACTGTTGGAAATCTCCTTACACTCAATTTTCCTTTCAATAAATGTATATGATTTCTCAACCGAAATCTTCAACTTATTCTGCCCCACCCATTTCCAAATTTTTAACATTATCTCACTTGCTCATCCCTTGATCTCCTTCCAAGAGTTAGTTTTCTTTAATTTTAACAGCTAAATCACCTGCATAAGCAAAGGGTTCAGAACATATTCCTGTCATTGAGGATCTTATCCATAACCCAGTTCCACATACAGGGTACAAATATCGAACCCTTGGTTATACTCCTCCTAACTTCATCATACTTCAATCTTATCACTACTCTTTGCTCACATAGATAATTTTTCATTACTTTATACAGTTTTCTGGCAACTCAATCTCTCGCATTCTTCTCAGCACACTTCCCCACAAGATTGTGTCAAATGCTCGCTTAAAATCCAACAACATATCTCCCCAAGGCCTAGTCTGTAAGAGCCTTTGTTGCATCCTCAGCAGACCTGCCCCTCCGAAAGCCAAATTGCCTCTCTGCCTCCATTCCCTTTTCTACATATATCTCCTATATACATTTCAACGGCAACATCTCAAAAATCTCTATCACTGGCAAAAGGGAGAGAGGCCTATATGACTCTGGTCGCATTTTATCTATTAAGTCCAACTCCATCAACAAGGTTGATGACGTTGTAGTGCAGATATCATCTTTTAAGGGCACAAAAGGTGATACAGTTGTACACGTTGGCCCTAATGATATCAAGAGAAGGAGACCGGCAGAATTACTTAAAAGTACAGGTCACTGTTGAAAAAAAGCTGTGAATTAGGGTTGAATTTGAAAGTGTCTGCAATTCTGCTGAGACACGATAGGAGGGAGTATATGATGAGAGCCTTTTCAATCAATTCGGCCCTGGAAAGACTGTGCAAGGCTCAAGGGTTAAAATTTTTTTCAGCCTGGACTGTACTTGTCAACGGGAGACACTGCTTCTACAGGGAAGGGATACACTTAAATAGAAAGGGTGCAAGAATATTTGCTGTTGCTATCGAGGCAGTGTTAGGTGGGTCGGAAAACTGCTAGCTTGGGGGGAGGGGGAGACTAATAGATTAACAGTAGCCACTGGCAGAGGTGAAAGAGATGCACTGCTTCTATTGGAATGAGCAGAGGCCTGAAAAACAAGATGCAGGATATTTCAGAGACTGCTGGGATCATTGTGGTACAAGTAAACACATGGGTTGTGTTAGAGTAGCTAAGAATAGAAACAGGTTCGTGTATACTTGTGTGTACACCAATGCTAGGAGTTTAGTAAATAAATTTCATGAATTTGAGGTATTGCTCAAAACATCAAAGGCAGATATTGTTGGGATTTCAGAGACGTGTCACACAGATATAAGGACTGCAAAACTGGAATTTGGGGAGTACAACATTTACAGAAAGGATAGACGGGATAGGAAGGGAGGAGAGGTTATGCTATTAGTTAAGAAACACATAAAATCCAAGGAAGTGAAGCCAGTCGATATTGCTGGACAGTGCAGTGTCGAGTCAGTTTGGTGTGATATAAGCATTGGGAGATCAAAATTGAGAGTAGGAGTGTGCTATAGGCCTAATGACTCTGATGAGTATAATAAGATACTGTACAGGGAAATAGAGTGGGTCAGTAAATCAGTGTCTTATAATGGGGAATTTTAATTTCCCAGATATTGACTGGAATTTGGGGCTGGTCACTCACACACTAGCAAGGCTTTTGTGGATTTATTGGATGATTATTTTCTACATCAGCATGTTCGGGAGGCAACTAGAGGGAGTGATACTCTTGATTTGATTATCAGTAGTGATTCTTCATATGCATTAAGAATCTGCAGGTAAATAAACCACTAGGTGGCAGTGATCACAGTGTGCTGAAGTGGGATTTACTCAAAGAGGTAAGTACCATTAGGGGTAAAGGGAAGGGTTATTGTTTTCGTAAAGGCAACTACGATGGACTGAGACAGTATTTAAATTCTATACGGTGGGACCAACTGATGATGTTACCAACAGCAAATTCAAAATGGGAAGCATTCAAAGAACTTATCTTCGAAGCTACTAGGCTTTACATACCAACTAAGAAATATTGTTCAAGGTTTAGTCCTAAATGGATGTCAGATGAACTAATGAGACATATGGGAGAGAGAAGAAAAATGCATGGGATACATACAAATTAACACGTGACACAGAAGCCTATGATAGATACAGGTTGATCTGTAACCAAATTACAAAGGAGGTTAGGCGGGCAAAGGCAGATTATGAGAAATCTTTGGCAAGGGATGCAAAGAAAAACAGCAAAGAGTTCTTTACTTATGTGAATGAATATTTTGAGTATGAATATTTTGCATCAACATTCACACATGAGGAGTTATTCAGCGAGGGGAAT
Organism: Mastigoproctus giganteus; assembly: GCF_048544385.1. Lineage (NCBI taxonomy): Eukaryota > Metazoa > Arthropoda > Arachnida > Uropygi > Thelyphonidae > Mastigoproctus > Mastigoproctus giganteus. The sequence continues at coordinate 39,553,849 of NC_143584.1, read as the reverse complement.
GTCAGAGGTGTATTCAAATCTGGCAGTGAGCTAGAGAATCTTGTAATAACTGAGAGTAAAGTGGAGGAGAAATTGTTGAAGATAAACACAAGAAAGGCACCTGGGGTGGATGGGATCTATCCAGTTATATTAAAGGAGGCAGCAAAGGAAGTAAGCAAACCCTTAGCCATAACTATGAGAGCTTCCTTGGACTCACGGGAGGTACCCACAGACTGGAGATGTGCAAATGTGACCCCAATTCACAAAGGAGGATCAAAGACTGACACGAGTAATTATAGACCTGTGAGTTTAACTTCTGTTCCAGGAAAATTAATGGAGGCACTGGTTAAAGAAGCACTGCAGGATCATCTAGACAAGATTTCAGTTATAGCTCGGACACAGAATGGTTTTGTTAAGGGGAAGTTTTGCCTGACCAATTTTATTGGATACTATGATGCAGGGAATAACTTTGATATTATATACTTAGACCTTAGAAAGGCTTTTGATACTGTTGCACATAGAAGAGTGCTACACAAATTGGAGCAGTGTGGAATTGGAGGCAAATTGTGCTATGGATAAAAGGGTGGTTGAGGGGGAGAAGAAGACAGAGTGGTAATCAATGGACACTGCTCATCGTGGACTAATGTTATTAGTGGAGTCCCTCAGGGTTCAGTGTTGGGTCCATTATTGTTTTCTGTATTTATAAATGATATTGATGATGGTATATCAAGCTTAATTGTTGTTGTTGTTGTTTGGTTTTTAGGAGCATTAGCAACTAAGGCCATATTGCTCCGGAATATGCGGTGGTCATTCCTTGACCTTTCCGCATCCTCCATATTTGGTGGTGACGGGCTCGAACCCCGGTCTAATCAAGAAGCGTGTGGTACGCACTGCTGCTCCTTCCCACCTGGCTACGGAGACGCCATCAAGCTTAATGTCCAAGTTTGCAGACGATACGAAGGTTGGCAGAGTTGTCAAGGACACTACTGACCGTATGCTGCTGCAACAGGATCTGGAAAGGTTGAGCAGATGGGCTGAGAGGTGGCAAATGAAGTTTAACATTGACAACTGTAAAGTACTACATATGGGAAACAGCAACCCCAGAGCAACGTATCAACTCTGTGGTACTACACTGACAGTGGTAGAGAATGAAAGGGACCTGGGGGTGGTTGTGCAGGCAGATATGAAGTTCTCTGAGCAGTGGAGATGGGCTGCAAGAGTAGCTCATGGTGTATTGTCAATGATATATAGGAATTTTTCTAGCAGGGATAAGGAGGTGATTATTCCCTTGTATAAGGCAATGGTCAGGCCACACCTAGAGTACTGCATACAGGTCTGGAGGCCTCATTTCAAGAAGGATGTAGAGCTGCTGGAACGAGTACAGAGAAGGACAACAAGATTAGTGAATGGAACAAACGATTGCTCTTATGAAGAAAGGCTTAAGTTTTGCAAATTACAGTGTCTGGAGACTAGGCACCAGCGAGGTGATCTGATAGAGGTGTATAAGGTCTTGAATGGTTTTCGCATGCTCAATGCTGATGGGATTCTTCCTCTTGCTCAGAATAATCACCTGAGAGGGATAAATTCAAATTGAGGAAAGACATGTAGGACAGACGTGCGGAAATTTGCCTTTAGCCAGCGGGTGGTTAGTTGGTGGAACAGACTTCCATCCCTTGTCGTGGAAGTTGATATCCTAAATAAGTTTAAAGCTCAGCTGGACAGGTATTTCGAACGAACAGAGGGGTGAAGTGGAAGTGTTTTTTTTTTTTTTTTTGGCTTATGCTGTATAAGCTTGCTTTCTTGCATCAAATGTCTCTACTAATGCTAACTCATGGTTCTTGACAATGACTCTCTCACCAGGGCTACCTGCCATATCACTGGAAAGGTTCCCTCATCCAACCAAGCATTATACATTTTTAATGCTATCTGAGGCCATTTCTCCATAAAATGTGACCACGTCTACCTCTAATCAGTCTATCCTGGAAGCCTTCCCATTCTTGGTCATTTTTATTGGCTCTTTTAATTCCTCAATCGAAAAGGGACACACCTCTGGAATCCAAAATTTTTCTTTCTAACTTCTACCCGCTGTGCATTTTCTTCAATCACTTCATCTGGTGGAAATAATGAATCTAAAATTCCCTTCATTGACTCCAACTAGCTCAAGATAGGCCCCAATCCAGGCTGGCAAATAGTTTGATAAACCTTTTCCATCTTCAACTTATCAGTTATTATTTTGTATGGTAACCCCAATACATCTTAATTCCCTACATCCTCCACATAAGCTTTCCACAATTCAAACATTCTTTTTATATCATTTGCAATTCTTCAACACACCAGCCTAAAAAATGGTACAACTTGTGAAATGTTTGCCGAACTCTCTGGAACAGAACATGATCTAGCCAAGGAGGATGTCTTTGTATGTGCCAGGTGCAGAGAGTGTCTAGAAATTAGGCACCAACTCGGCATTCTAATGGGCATCTATGAGAGCTTGAGGTGTAGGGTAGATGTCCTGGAAGAAATTAATATGAGGGGCCCGTCAAGCTCTCAGCTGCCCAACTCAATGCCTGAGCTCACTACTGTGCATCAGGCAAAGCAGAATGCACTGGTCCCAAAGGAAATAGTTATTGCTGGTGACTCTATTGTCAGAGAGATGGGTAATATAGTGTAAAAAAGGATAGATGGAATAGGACCAGGGTATGTCTGCCAGGGGCAAAAGTTGATGACGCTGTGAAGCATATATCATCTTTTAAGGGCACAAAGGGTGATATTGTTGTACTCGTTGGCACCAATGACATTAAGAGTAGGAGATCTGCAGATTTACTTAACAAGTACAGGTCAATGTTGCAAAAAAAAAGTCGTGAGTTAGGGTTAAATTTGAAAGTGTCTGCAATTCTGCCCAGACACTATAGGAGGGAGTACATGATCATGATGAGAGCCTTGTCAATCAATTCGGCCCTGGAGGAAATGTGCAAGCCTCATGGGTTAGAATTTTTTCAGCGTGGTCTGTGCTTGTTAACAGGGGAGACTGCTTCTACAGGGATGGGATACACTTGAATAGAAAGGGTGCAAGAATATTTGCTCACACTATCGAAGCAGTGTTAGGTGGGTCAGGCAACTGCTAGCTTGGGGGGGGGGAATTCACAGACTAAAAGGTTAAAAGTAGCTATAGGCAGAGATAAAGGTGATTCTTGCCTTATTTCTATTAGAATAAGGAGCGGCCTGGAGCTATGGGTTTCAGGGAGACTGATGGCAGGCATCGTGAAACAGGGGGTTATACGGGATGTGTTCGGGTATCTAAGAATAGGTGCATGTATACTTCCATGTATACCAATGCTAGAAGTATAGGAAATAAATTCAATCAATTTTAAGTGTTGGTCAAGATATCAAAGATGGATATTGTTGGGATATCAGAGAGGTGGTGTCACACAGATATTAGGAGTGCAGAACTGGAATTTGGGGTGTACAATGTATACAAAAAGGATAGGTAGGGAGGAGGGGTTATGCTGTTAATCAAGAAAAACAAAATCAAAAGAAGTGCATCCCGTTGATATAGATGGACAGTGCACTGTTGAGTCAGTTTGGTGTGACATAATCACTGTGAAAGCAAAAATAATAGTAGGAATGTGTATAGGCCTAATGACTCAAATGGGTACAATGAACAATTGTACAGAGAAATAGAGTGGGCTAGTAAATCAGAATGCCTTATAATAGGAGATCTTAACTTCCCAGATATTGACTGGAACTTGTGGATTGGTCACTCGCACACTAGTAAGACTTTTGTGGATTTATTGGATGATTGTTTTCTGCAGCAGTGTGTTTGAGAGGCAATCAGAGAGGGTAATACTCTTGATCTGGTTATCAGCAGTGATCATTCGTGTATTAAGAATCTGCAGATAAAGTTACCACTAGGTGGCAGTGATCACAGTGTATTGATGTGGGATTTACTTAAAGATATAATTACCATCAGGGGTAAAGGAAAGGGTTTTTGCTTCCGTAAAGGTGACTACAGTGGTCGCAGACAGTTTTTAAATTCTGTACAGTGGGACCAACTGATGATGTTACCAACAGAAAATTCTAAGTGGGAAGCATTCAAGGAATTAATCGTGGAAGCTACAAAACCTGGGGTGGATGGGATCTATCCAGTTATATTAAAGGAGGAATGGATGTGAGGAAATTTGCCTTTAGCCAGTGGGTGGTTAATTGCTGGAACAAACTTCCATCTGTGATTGTGGAAGTTGTTTTTTTTTTTTGCTGATGCAACATAAGCTCATATGCTTGCTTTCTTGCATCACTTGCCATGATTACTATTACTATCATAGCCAAGTCCCCTGGTGAATGTGAATGTGTTTCAATTACAACTGTGGTACCCTTTATTTTTCTCATACTTTTTATCTTTACTTTTTTCAATATAACTGTTTTCTTGACCTTTTCAATCAATTCCTGTTGTACAGCCACCCTTGTATTAATTGTTTCTGTATTAGACTTCACTAACACTGTATAAGCATCACTCTTCTCCTTGTCTCTTCTCTCAAGGCGCCTCCTTAGCCAGGTGGGAAGGAGCAGCAATGCGTAGCACACACTTCTTGATTAGATCGGGGTTCGAGCCCGTCACCACCAAATATGGAGGATGCAGAAAGGTCAGGGAATGACCACCGCATATCTCGGAGCAATATGGCCTTAGTTGCTAATGCTTCTAAAAACCAAATAACAACTCATCTCTCACTAACTTTATTCACCGCTGCCTCAGAATATATGTTTCCCGTGCAAGGAATCCTAATCAATAGGCCTCCTTGCACCTGTTCCTTCAACACTTGATTTTCTATATACAATTGTATTGCCCTTGTTTCTTCATCCCTAAAATAACGTTCATCGCCGTTCTCATCACTTTGTATTGCAGAACAAATTTCCGCAAGTGCTCTCTTACTCTCTTTACTCCTCCATCTTCATTCCTCTCAATCTCTACAGAGAGAGAGAGGGCTTTTGTTGTTGGGGAGGCTCCGATGATTCCTTGAAGAATCCTCTTGCTGAATCACATTACCCTTTACCTGCTTGTGAAAAGGTAAAGCTGAGAAAAGATATACAGTTTACTGAAGGCCTTTTTCCTTAATATTTATAGCACTTTATAATATCGAATGCATTTGAGATAGGTAAAAAAATCCTAGTTACATCTGGTATATCTGCTAACAGTTGGGCAATGTAAAAGGTATACTTATGGTAAAAAATGGGCCAGAGGCAAACTGTCTGTTTCTGTTGTGTAAGGGACAATCTGTAAGATGTTGTTTGTTTGGGCTTTATGTCACAGTGGCTTAGTGGTATAATTACCTCCGTTTTAGTAGCAATTTCTGTTATTTGGGCATAAGTTGGATTGTGAATATCCAGGGCTGGTAACGATTTTTTGGCCTCTTGGTAGGTTACATTGTGTTGTTTTGTACTACTGTATCTTTTTTTGTTCATGTTTCCAAAGGGGACACTCCTTGTAATGTGCCAGATGTGCTTCTTTGTAGCTAGGATAGTTTGTGATGTTGTGGCTGTGCAGTCAGTACTAGTGTGTGCAGTGGATTCACACATGCCACAGACAGCTGTTCCTCTGCAGACTCTGTGCGAGCACCCAAATTTATGGCAGTAGCAATGTAATGTGATACAGGGTATATCTCAGCAGTTAAGGTAATCTACTTTGTTGATGGTTTGGGATTTTCAAATGTGAGAATTATATCCCTAAGATAAGTTGTTGTTGCCTCAAATGCATCTTCAACTCTGTTGCAGTAATCTTCGAATACGGCTAGGTAATAGGTGATTTGTTCTCAGTTAAGGTGTTCTCTATGAGATTCCTACTATTTTGCACAGTATTTATATATAGCTACAAGAAAGCATCACTTAACTCAAGCCATAAAAAAGGCCTACTTGTACTCTGGGTGTAAAGTAGGTGACCCGGACAAGAACTAGGCTCCACACATATGCTGCATTACCTGTTCATTAAAACACAATGCATGGATGAATTGAAAGGGGCATTTTATGCCTTTCGTCGCAGTACCCATGATATGGAGGCAGCCAACAAATCACGTCATAGACTGTTACTTCTGTATGGTTCCTCCTATTAGAAAAGGGATGACAATGAAGAAAAAGTGGACAAACGTACCCAAATATGCTATCTGCAATTCATCCTGTGCCTCAGTGAAGTACTACCTATTCCTGAACCACCTGACCATTTTTCTGTACCCTTATGAAGATGAAAACACTAATGAACATCAACTTGAGATACACAAAGAAGTACAGAAGCCGTCTACGTCAAGGGAGCTACCATTTTGTCAAAACCTTTATCCTTCTGAACCACATAAGCTCACAGAAAGTGAGCTTGATGACTTCATCAGGGATCTTGACTTGCCAAAGAATAAGGCAGAGCTTTTGGCCTCAAGGCTACAACAGTCGAATCTTCTAGATCATCCTGTGAAAGTGACATGTTGTACTCGAAATAAAGACTATGATAAATTCTGTCAAACACAAGGTGACATGTTTGTAAAGATGTTGATGGTCTAATGGAAGCAGTGAACATGAGGCATGTTGCCAAAGAATGGTGACTATTTATAGACGTTTCTAAGGTTAGCCTTAAGGCTGTGTTATAACACATTGGAAGTATGCTGCCTTCAATACCTTACCTTGTTTGTGTGTGTGTGACATCCACAAAAGAGAAACACCCTCTTAGGTATACACTATCAGAAGTACAAGTGAGAGATATGTGGTTATTTAAAGGTAATTGCCATTTTATTAGGACTACAAAAGCATTACACTAAGTTTTGTTGCTCTCTCCATGAGTGGGATAGTCGTGCCAAGGATATGCACTTCAGGTGGTAGATGACTTTCATCAACCAGTGAAATACCACCACTTTGCTTATTGGAGGCTTGAAGTGGTGAAACCCATGTTTAGTCTCTAGAGCAAAGTTTCCGGCATCCCCCTCTCATACTTCTCCTTCAACCCATGCACGGTACTAAGTACCATAGGTTTTGATACCTTTCGTGTTTGGGGTTCTCATAAAAAAAAAAAAAAAAAACAAGAAGAGGAGTTGGCCTCAAAAAAATCATTAACAACTGGAAGGAAGAACATAGGATTTGAACCTCTGGTAGATCCAAATAAAGTTTTGCTTCCACCACTCCACATCAAACTGGGGCTCATGAAAAATTTCATGATTGCTTTGGAAGTGAATGGTCCTGCATTCGCGAACTTGCAAGAGAAATTCACAAGACTTAGTATAGAGAAAATAGCAGATGTTTACATTGGTCCACAAATAACGTAACTTTTCAAAGATGAACAGTTTGAATGTGTCCATAGTGAGAGCAAGAAATAAGTGTGGAAAGCCTTCCGAAATGTATCGACTGGTTTTCTAAGAAATGTTAAAGCCAACAACTACAGGCAGCTTGTGAAAGACCTCATTACGGGTGCAACATGTCATTGAAGATGCATTTCTTGCATTCACACCTATATTTCTTCCTGCCAAACTGCGGTGCCATGAGCGGCAGACATGGTGAGAGCTTCCATCAAGATATCACAGCAATGGAACAAAGATACAAAAGAAAATGGAGTGCCACCAAGGTTAGCTGATTATTATTGGATGGAGAAAAGGGATTCTGTCGAAGCTGAATGCAAGTGAAAACATCCCATGTTTGACACATGTACGTTCATAGCTACATCTTACTGCAATATAAATAAAAAATATCTTGTATAAATATAAAAAAACTAACTACTTTCATGTTCATAACAAGATAGGACCCAAAATTTGTTGTTCAGTGTTATTGGAAAGAATTGGAATTTTTTTTTTTTTCTGGTGCTCTATAAGCTTTGATCAATGCTAATACTGTCAACGTTAGATAACTGGCATACTTTGATTCATCAAATTTATTTATTAGCATTAGTAGAGGCATATGATGCAAGAAAGCAAGCTTATGCAGATCAGCCAAAAAAAAAAAAAAAAACCACCTCCATTTCACCCCTCTGTTCGTTCGAAATACCTGTCCAGCTGAGCCTTAAATTTATTTAGACTATCAACTTCCACAACAAGGGATGGAAATCTGTTCCACCAACCAACTACCCGCTGGCTAAAGGCAAATTTCCGCACATCTATCCTACATTTGTCTTTCCTCAATCTAAATTTATGCCCTCTCAGGTGATTATTCTGAGCAAGAGGAAGAATCCCATCGGCATTGAGCATGCTCAAACCATTCAAGGCTTTATACACCTCTATCAGATCACCTCGCTGGTGCCTAGTCTCCAGACACTGTAATTTGCAAAACTTAAGCCTTTCTTCATAAGAGCAACCCTTTGTTCCATTCACTAATCTTGTTGTCCTTCTCTGTACTCGTTCCAGCAGCTCTACATCCTTCTTGAAATGAGGCCTCCAGACCTCTGTGCAGTAATCAAGGTGTTGCCTGACCATTGCCTTATTAGCATTAGCAGAAGCATTTGATACAAGAAAGCAAGCTTATGCAGCATCAGCCAAAAAAAAAAAATAATAATAATAAATAAATAAATAAATAAAAAATAACCACTTCCACTTCACCCCTCTGTTCATTTGAAATACCTGTCCAGCTGAGCCTTAAACTTATTTAGGTTATCAACTTCCACGACAAGGGATGGAAGTCTGTTCCACCAACCAACCACCCGCTGGTTAAAGGCAAATTTCCTCACGTCTATCCTACATCTGTCTTTCCTCAATTTGAATTTTTGCCCTTTCAGTTGATTATTCTGAGCAAGAGGAAGAATCCCATCAGCATTGAGCATGCTCAAACCATTCAAGACCTTAAAAAATAAGGTCTTGAATCAGATCACCTCTATCAGATCACCTCGCTGGTGCCTAGTCTCCAGACACTGTAATTTGCAAAATTTAAGCCTTTCTTCGTAAGAGCACCCCTTTGTTCCATTCACCAATCTTGTTGCCCTTCTCTGTACTCTTTCCAGCATCTCTACATCCTTCTTGAAATGAGGCCTCCAGACCTGTATACAGTACTCTAGGTGTGGCCTGACTATTGCCTTAAACAAGGGAATAATCACCTCCTTATCCCTGCTAGAAAAATTCCTATATATCAGCGACAATACACCATGAGCTACTCTTGCAGCCCGTCTGCACTGCTCAGAAAACTTCATATCTGCCTGCACAACCACCCCTAGGTCCCTTTCATTCTCTACCACTGTCAGTGTAGTACCACAGAGTTGATACGTTGCTCTGGGGTTGCTGTTTCCCATACGTAGTACTTTACATTTGTCAATGTTAAACTTCATTTGCCACCTCTCAGCCCATCTGCTCAACCTTCCCAGATCCTGTTGCAGCAGAATAGCATCAGTAGTGTCCTTAACAACCCTGCCAACCTTTGTATCGTCTGCAAACTTGGACATTAAGCTTGATATACCATCATCAATATCATTTATAAATACAGAAAACAAAAATAGACCAAATACTGAACCCTGAGGGACTCCAATAATAACATTAGTCCACAATGAGTAGTGTCCATTGATTACCACTCTCTGTCTTATCCCCCTCAACCATTGACTTGGCGCATTATAGCTTTAGATGCTAATGTGCCATAAAACTCTAAAACAAACAAACTCCTCAACCATCCCTTCATCCATAGCAGCAATTTGCCTCCGATGCCACACTGCTCCAATTTGTGCAGCAGTCTTCCATGTGCAACAGTATCAAAAGCCTTTCTAAGATCCAAATATATATTATCAAAGTTATTCTCTGCATCCAGTTCTTTTGTGACTGCATCATAGTATCCAATCAAATTGGTCAGGCAAGACTTCCCCTTAACAAAACCATACTGTGTCTGAGCTATAACTGAAGTCTTGTGTAGATGATCCTGCAGTGCTTCTTTAACCAGTGCCTCCATTAATTTTCCTGGAACAGAAGTTAAACTCAGAGGGCTATAATTACTTGTGTCAGCCTTTGATCCTCCTTTGTGAATTGGGTTCACATTTTCACATCTCCAGTCTATGGGTACCTCCCCTGAGTCCAAAGAAGCTCTCATAATTTTGGCTAAGGGTTTGCTTACTTCCATTGTTGCTTCCTTTGATATAACTGGATAGATCCCATCCACCACAGGTAGGCATTTTTATGTTTATCCTCAACCATTTCTCCTCCACTTTTCTCTCAGTTATTAAAAAATCATCCAGCTCACTGCCAGAGTTTACTTCATCTCTGGCATTCCCCTAGAAAGCTAGCAGTTTCCTGACTCACCTAACACTGCCTCGATAGCATCAGCAAATATTCTTGCACACTTTCTATTTAAGTGTATTCCATCCCTTTAGAAGCAGTCTCTCCTGTTAACAAGTACAGACCAGGCTGAAAAAAATTCTACCGTTTGAGCCTTGCACAATCTTTCCAGGGCTGAATTGATCGACAAGGCTCTCATCATATACTCCCATCGTGTCTGGGCAGAATTGCAGACACTTTCAAATTCAACCCTAATTCACGGCTTTTTTTTAACAGTGTCCTGTATTTGTTAAGTAATTCAAGGTCTCCTACTCTTAATATCATTAGTGCCAATGTGTACAACTACATCACCTTTTGTGCCCTTAAAAGATGATATCCAGTCTACAACGTCATCAACCTTTGCCCCTGGCAGACATACCCTGGTCCTCTTCCACCTATCCTTTTTACAAAGCATGTTCCCCGTTTCCCTGACAATAGAGTGACTAACAAATACTAGTTCCTGTGGGACCAGCGCACTCTGCTTTGCGGGTTGCCGCTGTGTTGCGTGAATTATATCCCTCCATCAGTGTGCAAGAATGTATATGTGTTCCAGGCTGTTTTAGCCATAACATAATTGATATTTGCTTGTCCCATGAGGAGCTCCCAGCAGTCCTCATAATCCCCCCCCCCCCCATTTTCTAGGCTGTAGCGTTTCCAATACAAGCAGTGCAAGATGTAATTTTGCCTCTTGTGACCTGTTAAATTATTAGTCTGTTCCACCTCAGAGACTGTGCTGAGAAAAATTCTATCCAATGGGCCTTATGCAATCTTCCAGGACTGACTTGATTGACATGGCTATCGTTATCAACTTGTATCATGGCAAAATTCCAGACACTTTTGATTTAATTTGTAAATTGAATCTATACCTAAGTAAATCCTCAGTATTATTAGTAGCAGCAAGTACAAGATCGTTTTTCCTAATATATCCTGTTTCTGTGACAGTAGAGATACTGAAAATAGCTGCTCCTGGTATTAGTGCATTCTGCCTTTGGAGATGTTTTGTTTTCTTATGCACCAGTGTAGACTCTAGCATTGAGCAAAATGCTTGATGGTTCATTTTAATTCCTTTGACGCATCAACATTTCACACTCTTATATTCACCTATCAGAAAACTAAATTTGTGCTTAACTCCTCACAATCTTTGCAACAAAAGCAAAGGCAGCCCCTTTGGCTATATCACATCCCTTTATAGAAGGCTTTCAACATGCAACAAGCAGTGCACATAATAAAGTCCTGATCTGTAGATGAACTCATCAGTTTCTTCCCTAGGCCAGAGTATTCCCAATAATTTGAGCATTTACTTTGCTGCTGTAATATGAGGCCTCATATTAACTTAAATTAAAAATACACACTAAACTAATAGATACATAAGTACAACAAAACATTACACTATTCCTAAGTTATACAACAGTACTTAACAATACACTATAAAATTGCAGTAAATAAAGCATTTTGTCATATACATTATCAAATCACATTCATATTGCTATAAATTTATAGTTTACAGAATTAATACAAACACTTCTGATCATTATACTCCTATGGATTGATATAAAAAATATATTAAATAGCATTTATATCATCCTTATAGTAATGCAATTATCACTGAACAATGATGAAAGAATTCTCTTTTACTAAAAACACTTATTCTTTTGAACAATTTCCAAGGCCAAGTTCAAAATAATTTCACGTACTTTATCAGATAAACATAAATAATAATTGCAGCATTCAAAAATGGCATCAGCTCATTCTCTACTGCTACAGAAACACAATAAGAGATAGCTGCATAATCTGAGTAGTATTAAGAATCTCTACAATGTTGTAGCATTTTTATAAAAATCAAGCATATTTTAACAAAATTACCAAACATTTCAACTGAATCAACACTTCGCACTGTACTTGAGTTTAATATAATATGGATATTTCCTGTTTTTTTTTTAAACAGATAGATTTATACCACTTTACATTACAAATGAACTTAAATCCTAATAGCCCATGGCAAATAAGGAATTGATGGCCTACAACAACTAATTTTGAAGGAGGATGAGGGAGGGTGCATAGGACTATTAAGGTTAATTATGAGGATATCAATGGCCTCATGAGAGATTCCTCTGGAAGTGTCACTGTATCACCAATACATATAGTTGGTTCTAAGGGTAAAGTGGATAACTACAGACAGCTGATTTCGGTGGTAGGGCAAATCAAGGAAGCAATATCTAGAGCACAAACAGGATCAGATATAAATGGAATTCTGAAGGAAACACAGCATTGTTTTGCAAACAAGGGAAATCATGTTTAACCAAACTGATTAGCTATATTGTCAGAAGTTGCTCATTGACTGAGTCCCTCAAGAGAGATTACTGTATGAGCTGAAACACACTAGGATCACAGGTAAAATTCTAAGATGGATTGCAGAGGGGTTGTCATCAGTAGTTACTATTCAGATTGGTATAATGTTGGATGTGGGGGGCCCTAAGGACTGGTTCTAGGACGACCACTGATATATAGTTTCCGATTTTCATAAATGACACCAGCAAAGGACCAGATGGAAAGATATAACAAGTTGCAGATGCTTTGAAGAATGGGAGAGTGATTAATGATCAGTACCAAACAATACTCCTGCAGGATGAATAGGCTTTGAAGGTGGTCAGAAAAGTAGCAGCTGTGTTTTAATGCAGTAAAATGCAAGGTCTAACACCTTATTTTGGGATTGCCATTCTCTAGAATAGCAATCTCAGAATTACTTATGTACTCAATGGAATTGAAGTAAAAACCATAGAAGTAAAAAAGAATTTGTAAGTTACAACATGGGCAGACAGTCAGCAAGGAAGGCCCATCGTGTCCTATTTGAACATTTGCTTGTAGAGGTATGAAGGTCATAATTCCACTGTATAAGATAATTCTAAAACTGCACTGGGAATATTTTATCAAAGCATGAAAAGCTAATAAAAGACTTCCAGCTACTTGAAAAGGTCAAAAGAAGGGGGTGATCTGCTTGGTGAGATCTGCAAAAGTGCACTCAAATGAGGAAGGACTTCAATTATGTGGGTTACGAAGCTTGGCTCCTTAGAGGAGCTCTGACTGAGGTCTATGTGGCTCTGAGAGCAGGTAGTAAAATCAATGAAGGCAAAACTTTCGCTGTTATAAATGATTGCAGAGTTGGGTGAAACCCCTGGAGACGCAGTACAATTAACGCTATACTGCTAGAGTGCGATTGCGTGTCTCTTCAGGTTTTCTGTTTCCAGAACTAGGAACCATAAATTCAAATCACAGAAAAGAGATTTAAACTGGATTGTAGGATTGTCTTTGGCTAGTATGCTGTTAATTGCAGAATAAGTCACCTCCATGGGTAATTGAGGCTGACAGCTTGGGGAAAATTCTAAGACTATAATGCAGCAAAAGCTTGTGGCTTCCAAATCAAAGCATGCTACTCACTAGTCCTGTGCTCGGTACACTATAATCAATGCGCCCGATGAGCTATTAAACCAAAACAATTACTGCCCTTATAAAAAAAAAAACATTTTTTGGGGGGAGGGTATACCACAAGATGGAATCGCATTAGGAGTTTTGTATCCAGCGTTACTCATTCCATTTCTAATTAATTAGCATGATACCATAAGTTATGATGAAAACACCAAATTGATGACAAGAATCACTACAACTGATAGCACAGATCATAACTGTTTTCAATTGCTAATGAATTTAAAAATAAATGAATTAGCAACCTACCTTTCATCATTTAGCTAGAATTTCAGTCCTAAATTTGCTTTACTCAACAACACTAATCTGTAATTGGCTGCACTAGCATTTTTTTAAAGATGAAATACACACTTGGGTAAAAAGTTATACATTGTTCCCTCTTTTGGTGCCACCTTTATTTTTGGTCTAATATGAACAACTAATATGAAACTGTGTTCATAATATGAAAACTTCTGATGTCAACGTTTGCTCAGATCGTGTCAGTGAAATTATCCATGCAGGAATGGAATCCTTTATCCCACACTCCAATTTAAAATCTCATCCTTTATCTAAACCTTGGTTTTCCAATAAATGTGCTAAGGCTGTTCAAGAGAAGAATGTTGCATATCATAATTGGCTTGTTTCTGATTCTTCAGTTTCATTTTCTGCCTACACCAAAGCTTGCAACAATTGTAAAGCAGTTATTAATCAGTCCAAACTAGAGTTTGAACAGGCTAAGGGTAGAAAACTTGCTTCTTGCCCTAATGGTAGCCAAGCATTCTGGTCTCTTGCCAGAGCTATTGGCCGCAACTTTTGCCCATCTCTGCTCCCACCTCTGTCCAAAGCAGATGGTTCTGTTGTCACTTCAGCCAAGGATAAAGCTAACCTGCTAGCATCCCATTTTTCTTCCAACTGATGTATTAATGATCTTGGTAAAACACCTCCCACCATTCCCAACACGCTCCATTCAATGCCTCCTGTGGTCTTTCGTCAAAAGGATGTCAGAAGGATTTTGACGAATCTTGATGCTAAGAAAGCTCCAGGTCCTGATGGTATTTCTCCACTTGTTCTCAAAACCTGTGCTCCTGAACTTACTCCTATTTTTGCCGCCTTTTTTCACTTTCTTATTCCAAAGGTGTTTTTCCTTCTGCTTGGAAATTTGCTCATATCCAGCCAGTTCCTAAAAAGGGTGACATATCTCTCCCATCCAATTATTGTCCTATTTCAATTTCTTCCAGTGTTTCTAAAGTAATGGAGAAATCAATTAACCACCAACTCTTAAACTACCTTGAAGCCTTCCATCTGATCAACGATCGCCAGTATGGATTCCGTCAGTGTCGATCCACTGGTGAAATTCTGGCTTACGTTACCCACTTATTGACTAATTCAATGGAAAGGTTCGGTGAAACACAAGAAGTTGCTCTTGACATCTCAAAAGATTTCGATCGTGTTTGGCATAAAGGTCTTCTAAACAAGCTTCCATCTTATGGTTTGCCAACTTTTTAGTAATTGGTTATCCAGTTTTCTCTCTGATCGCTCACTGAGGGTCATGGTAGATGGCTCTCTGTCTTTTAACTTCTCTACTAATGCCGGTGTCCCCCATGGTTCAGTTCTTTCCCCCACTCTTTTCCTCTTGTATATTAATGACCTTCTTCCATTGACTGGAAATCCTATCCATAGTTTTGCCGATGATAGCACATTGCATTCCACTTTCCATTTTGAGAAACCTTGTCCTGCTCAATCAGCTTCAACTCGAAAATCTGCTACCAATTCCTTAAATGCCGATCTTCAGGTAATTCTGCAGTGGGGCAAAGACAACTTAGTTGATTTCAACCCTTCTAAAACTCAGTCTTGTCTTATGTCTCGCAAAAAGGATTCTTCTGCTTCTATGCTTATCTTTAGTGACACTCCAATTTCTAGGCAAAATGATATATCTCTTTTGGGGATTACTCTGACTTCTAATCTCTCTTGGCACAAGCACATTACAAATATTGCTTCTTCTGCATCTAAAAAATTTAGTTTTCTCTTTTGCTCTCGCCGTTACTTTTCTTCTAAACAGCTGCTCACTCTGTATAAATCGCAAATCCGCCCTTCCATGGAATATTGTTCCCCTATCTGGGATGGTGCCCCCAAAACCTTTCTCAGGTTGCTTGATTCCATTCAGAAGAGAGCAGTTAGGTTAATTAATGGCTCATCTCTAACAGAGTCTCTCCACTCGCTGTCTCATAGACTTACTGTTTCTGCTGCATGCCTCTTCTACAGATACTTCCATGGGCACTGTTCTTCTGAATTGGCTTCTATAATTCCCGCTCTCTCTTTCAAAACAGTCCGAACACGTGCCGCCACCAGCCAACATCCATTTACTGTCCAACTTCAAACTCACAGAATCAACTTTTCATCTTCCTCGTTTATTCATTCAACTGCTGTTTTCTGGAACAACCTTCCTTCATACGTATTTCCTGAAAATTACAGTCTACAGAAGTTCAATTCAAGTCCAATGTCAACAAATATGTTCTTTTGTCTTCTCAACCTCCAACCCAAGCATGGTACGAAGTACTATAGGTTCTAATACCTCTCGTGTTTGGGGTTTACATAAAAAAAAAAAAAAAAAAAAGTTAAAATCTGCTTTTTATATTGAAACATATTTTTAAATAATACTCACTGTGCAATGACATGTTTTTCATCACCTGCATTATTCAAGAGTTTTGAATATTATCTTGACTGACAGGGAACCAAATGTCAATAAATAAAAAAAAAAAAAAACATATGTTGTAACACAGCAAGATTCTTACATGATACTTAGCTAGAGAGCATAAAATTTCGAAGCACCATAAAAAGTAACGGTACTTGCCTCATAATTGGAAGAAAGTGATGCTGCTAATTTAAAATTTTTTTTAGCATGAATACTGTATATAATTTTTGAGAATAGACTTAACTTGATCTGCATTTTTCCTGTTTTTTCTCTAACAGATTTCTGGAATTTTCAGTGAAGAAATCAAAGAAAATACTTGTACTGAAAGGTATTGGTAGTTTCAGCTGTGTGTGTGTGTGTCAAGAAGACAAAGAACACGAAATCACCGAAGTCCTATGTAAGGGGGGGGGATCTGTTGTTCTGGAAGTTGATAGCTTAAATAAATTTAATGCTGAACTAGACAAATCAACCCCTGGGGCTCACATCTTGTGAGTATGGGCTTGGCACACCCAGGGACCTGAGCTGGATATCATCATTATTCTTCTCTTTCTTGGGTGATTCCCTTCTCTCTCTCTCTCTCTCTCTCGGAAATTATTTTTTAGCTGGTGCAGCATAAGCCTCAGGCTTCCTTGCACTATATGGCTAGTAGTAATAATAATAATAATAACAACATTGAGATTGACTGGATGGGTGAAATGGGAATGTTTTTTTTTTTTTTTTTTTGGCTAATGCTGTATAAGCTTGCTTTCTTGCTAATACTAATTTTTTAATTTGATATATAAAATTGGGCTAAATATTGCCCTTTAGATATTATGATTTCTAAATTTAAATTGCTCAATCAATTGCTTTTTTTCTGAATGGCCGAGTTGTTCCCCATCCACTGCCTAATCTGAAAATGGCAATGGTTGCAGAATACGGAGACATAGCACACAATCACACACACACTGTCCTTGTAAAGACAACTATTCACAACTAAATGCAAATACTGAAGAGTGAATATATTGAAGAACATGTGTTTTTCTTTGTTAAACTAAAGTCAGTTTATGTTCACTTCAGATGTGCACTGCTGATATCTTTAGATTAAACCTAGGATGGGAAACACTTAGCACATTCTCATTGAAGAAAAAAAAAAAAAAAGGTGATTAGACAAAATTTATATTAAGAAATTATAAAAATGTAAAATTATAAAATGATAATAATCAAATTTTTAGCATCAAATAAAACAAGTGAATATGAAAATTCTAGTCAAACTGCTGTGTTGTTATTGTGTTGTTATTTGGTGTTTTAGGAGCATTAGCAACTAAGGCCATATTGCTCCGGGATATGCGGTGGTCATTCCCTGACCTTTCCGTATCTTCCGTATTTGGTGGTGACGGGCTCGAATCCCAGTCTAATCAAGAAGCGTGTGCTACACACTGCTGCTCCTTCCCACCTGGCTACGGAGGCGCCAGTCAAACTGCATTGAAGCTATTTGTCCATATGATTTTGAATTTTATTCTGAACAGATACAGATGGCAAATAGCCTATACCTAAAAATAAGCTAGACAGATCACAGTTCCTTCTAATTGGGTGATAAAAATGTTGAGGGACTGAACCAATATATTGGAAATGATGAAGCTCACTGGCTATCCTGATGGATGATTTTTGAAGTAGTCTCCTTGGCACTGTATACCAATTCTGAAGCTTCAACTTCTGGAAGCATTCCTGATAGGTTTCTTTGGAATTGCTAATAATTTCTGTGTCCCATTCTAGATAAATTGCTCAATTGTTACTTTGCAATATTCCTGGTTAACTGTTCAACCATGCAGGACAAATTCATAATGAACAATGCCCTTCAAATCAAAAAAATACAATAAGCATGACCTAAATATTTCATTGAGACACTTGCTTTTTTTTATGGGTCTTGGAGAAGATGGAGCTTTACACTGAGAGGACCGAGCCTTTTATCTGAGTCACAGCCATATATCCATGATTTTCCTTCCAACAATGATGGAAGACAATCCTGCCATGCAAGAACTCTTTACTCTCTGTGATCATCAGTGAAAGATGCAAGGCAGAAACATGGCTGCATTTCCAAATCTTGTGTTTCATAGATAAATGAACATCGAAATCCTGCTGAGAGATTGCAATATTGGTTTTTAAAGTTGAAGGGTGGTGAAAGCAACGGTCATGTCTTACATACAAATGGCTTTCTTTAAACTTTGCAAGTCAATAAAAAGTTTTCAAATGACACACAAATAAATTCTATCTATAACAGACAGAAAGACAATTTCTAGGAGTGAAAAACCTCTGTGAAGGCAGCAAGATGGCATGTCTCCTTTATTGCACTAAAGCTCGCACAAACTGAAATGAATTTAGAAAAGAAATAATGTAATGAAGTGGATGTAATGTAATAGTATTGTATAAAATGTAATGTAATAGTGTAAAGTAATGGACGATCCGTAATTTTTATAAGGAAAGGATGGTAAACAGGGCCATTAAGGATGAAAAAAAAGCTCCTAGACATATTTAAATTTGAGGCTCCTTTAATGTATATATACAGTGGATTCCGGTTATTTGGGCCACCGGTTAATCCTGGCAGATCTTAAGAAACCGAACCCAATCGAGAAAATAGCCAGGGTTTACTTCACTTAATTGGGACAAAATGCCATTTAATAGGGGCAGGAGACTCCAGCACTGGAGACTACCCCACAATTATCTCCGACCGTACCATGTGGTTTGGTTGGATTTCTGGAGATCACAACCATAAAACAATTAGCATTCACCTGTTTATGGGCTTTTCTGTTAGTGCAATCTATCATAAATGGATGGGAAACTCGATCTTATTGAATTTGCGATAATACCAACAGCTGGAATTCTGTGGGTTATTATGGTGAAATGTTAAATTCATTTTCAGAATCTTCTCTTCATTCCTATTTTTAAAGCTTCGTAACTTGTTACTCCGTTCTCACTTACGCATATCGTGTTACTTGCAATTTGTGTGCGCCATTCTTTGTTATTGATTGCTTATCTTTCTCCTGTTTTAAATTTTAATCCCCACCCACAAATGTCACTTAGTATGTACGTATTACAGTATGTATTAATTATTCCAATTTTCACATATCATTTAATTTCACGTATCATTTAATTTTTTAATTGGTAAGGTAATAAATGGTAAATTTGTGCTTAATATACTTTACTTTTATAGCCTGTGGATAATATTCCTCCTATTTTCGCTAATTAGAATCTCTGTTTAATAGAATTAAAATTCAATTCACAAACGTGATCACAATGACCGGCGCTTATTGCACATCATATAGTGAACAGTACTTGACTATGGCGAGTCCATCGCAAAGTGATTTGATTGTACAGTGAACCAATAGTAAAGTGGGGGTCCATTGTATTTTTAACTATTTACTTGAAACTTTGGATAATTGGGGCAGCTGCTTAATCGGACCAAAATGCTCTAGTCCCGATGTGTCCCATAGTAATCGACTATGTGTGTGTGTGTGTGTGTGTGTGTGTATATATATATATATATATATATATATCTCAACAACAGTAGGAAAGAAAAAAAACTAACTCGAGTAAATAATACGAAGGTCTTTGAGATAACAGAGGAGGAGAAAAAGCAGTATGTACTGGAACTTAAAAACAAGTTTGAGCTTCTGCAGACTGCTCAGGACCAAGATATCGATGAGGAATATTACAACTTTCTGAAAGTGATAAAGCCCAAGAAACCTATAGGGAAACAGAAATCCAAAGAAGAAAAAATTAGTCAAGAAACACTTGTCATGATGAACCGAAGACGACAAATGAAGAGCAAGAAAAACACTGACAGGGAGAAAATTGAGTATACTGAGTTATGCAAAGCCATTAGAAAGAGACTCAGAGAGGACATAAGAAGATTTAACACAAGAAAAGTAGAACAAGCATTAAGGGAAAACAAAGGATTTAAATCAGCAGCCACGAGCAGTAATACAGAAAGACAAATGATACTGAAACTGAAGAATAGCGATGGTGTACTTATAAACAGCAGAGAAGGCATAATTCAAATAGCAGAAGACTACTATAGAGAATTATACAAGGAGCGAGGGAATGATACCAGCAGTGGGGAAGATGGATTGCAAAGTAGCAACACATACGACATACCCGATATTCTTCCTGATGAGGTAGAACATGCATTGAAGAAAATGAAGAATCGAAAAGCCCCGGGGGGAAGATGAAGTTACTGTAGAGTTGTTAAAATTGGGAGGAAGAGACATAACACAAAAACTCGCAAGGCTCTTCACAAAGTGCATTAGAAAAGATGTGACGCCTAAGCAGTGGAATAATGCAATCATAGTTTTGCTGCATAAGAAAGGAGATAAATCAGAAATTGGAAATTATAGACCAATTAGCTTGTTATCCCACATCTACAAGTTGTTCACAAGGGTCATTACTAACAGATTAGAAGGAATACTTGATGAGAATCAACCGAAAGAGCAAGCTGGCTTTAGGACAGGATTCTCAACTATGGATCACCTTCATGTAATATCACAGCTAATGGAGAAAGCAAATGAATATAAAACACCATTATGCCTGGCATTTGTGGATTATGAAAAGGCATTTGACTCCATACAGCATAAGGCAATGTTTTGGGCACTGGAAAGACAAGGCATAGATACCCCATATATTATGATTTTGAAGAAAATATATGAGAGTGCTACCTCCTTTATTAGACTAGACAAAGATAGTAGCAAATTTAAAATCGAGAAAGGAGTTCGACAAGGAGACACAATATCTCTGAAGCTGTTTACTGCTGCCCTTGAGGAAGCTTTCAGAAGATTAGACTGGTCGCAGAAAGGAGTCAATGTGAATGGAGAGTACCTAAACCATTTATGATTTGCAGATGACATTGTGGTTATAAGCCACGATCCCAAAGAATTAGAGGAAAATCTTAATCAATTATGCACAGTTAGTAAGGATTTTGGACTAAAGATGAATATGGCTAAAACAAAAGTAATGATGAACAAGTATGCCATGGAAAGGGAAATAATGATTGAAGGAGCAGTAATTGAAAAGGTGGAGTCATATACTTATCTGGGACAAGTTATTAGCTGTAATAATGATAAATGGCTGCAAGTCAAGAGAAGAATAAATTTTGGATGGATAGCATTCAGGAAATATAGTCACATACTGAAGAGCAATATCCCAGTTTGTCTGAAACGTAAAATAATGAATCAATGTATACTCCCCACCATGACTTATGGAAGTGAAACTTGGGCACTCACCAAAAGAATGGAAGAGAAGCTGAGAACTACACAGCGAAGAATGGAACGAATTATATTGGGAATTAGAATGTTAGATAAGAAGAGAAACACGTGGATTAGCCAGCAAACTCAAGTAAAGGACATTCTTATCAAAACTAAAGAACTAAAATGGTCTTGGGCAGGACACATAGCTCGAAGACATGATGACAGATGGACTAAGAAAATAACAGAATGATACCCAAGAGGAGCTAGAAGAAAACCTGGAAGACAAAGGCGGAGATGGATAGATGTAATTCATGAGTTTTTGAGTAGTAAATGGATGGCCAGTGCTCAAAACAGAAGGAACTGGAAAGTTGCTGGAGAGGCCTTCATCCTGCAGTGGATTGAAAATGGCTGATGATGATGATCTCAACAATAGGGATGAATATATAAATATATAAAAGTTATTATCCAGATCAGATTAATGCCATCAAAAACAGATTGTACATTACAGCAGTCTAATCTAATTATTATAGTATATCTCTTATTGTGCCTTTACTATAATAACTAGATTATAGACTGAAGTCTATAATCTAGTTATTATAGTAAAGACACAATAAGTGCTATACAATGCTAAACATGTATATGTACATGTACAGCCCTAAGGCCAAATTAACTTATAAAAATAAAATAGCCCATGCAGGCATACATGGCCAACTGTCTACAACTGTCTTTCTACAACTGAATTTATGCCCTCTCAGAGATTATTCTGAGAAAGAGGAAGAATCCCATCAGCACTGAGCATACTCAAACCATTCAAGGCTTTATACACCTCAATCAGATCACCTCACAGGTGCCTAGTCTCCATATACTGTAATTTGCAAAATTTAAGCCTTTATTCGTAAGAGCAACTCTTTGTTACATTCACTAATCTTGTTGTATTACATTAATAGCTCAGAGTGTGCAAGAATTTTAGTTGAAGGAAAGTAACAAGTATATGATTGAAGAATATAAAGCTTTATATTCTTCAGGCATATACTTTTTACTTTCCTTTAACTAAAATTCACAAATTCAACATAAAGCTTTATCTTCTTCGATCATATACTTTTTACTTTCCTTCAACTAAAATTCTTCCACACCCTGATTTTTATATAATTCTATCCTAATTACCTTCCTAACTTTGCCTCCCATTATCTACACAGTCACATAATGACTTTTAACTATATTATATAGCATCCACATAAAAAAAATATAAACTTACTAGCTCTATCTATGCAGCCAGTTACATGACAGGCGAGTAAATTCAAATAAATTACTTACACAAAAAACATATATATATATATATATGAGAGATTATATTAAAGAGTAATAGCAGATAAAACATCAGAAAGTTAAATAAACTGGATATGGCAAATGCACCGAAGCACGCAAAGCAGCAGCAATGGATGCAAATGTAAATACATGCATATTATAATAAATATGACAAATAAAAATAAAGAAGGTAGTTTGAAATTATAATAAATATGACAAATAAAAAATTTTTATTTGTTGTATTTATTATAATATGCATATATATAAATATATCACATCCATATTAATACAAATACTACATAGGTTTTATATTTATATTGTGAATAATAATCCCTTGATAAAAATGTAAAATAAATCAAAAATGTTTTATGCTTTTTGACTTAAAAAATAAAGTAACAATAAAACAATTTTAATAGAAACTTTTAACTTATTTATTGTACAATAAAAAGGTATAAGAATAAAATTTAAACACTTAACAAGTTAAGTTTAAGTATGCTTTTATATTACACGTTTTCTTGGTTTATTATTATTATTAGAAATTTTTATCACTACTTTAGAAAATATTTAGACTGGAAATGAGGCCTCTCTTTGGGTGAGGCCCCCCATCCATGGCCAGTTTGTCTGTAGTGTTAACATGGCCCTGATGGCAAAAATGCAGCCAGGAAAAAAAATGTAGCAGAGATTCGGCCACTGAGGCAATCCAGTGGGTGAGGAAGAACAGAAGTTTCAATAATCTCTCAACCAAGAAATGTGTGTGATGAGTGGCTGTAGCTCATACAACTTGAATTGATCCTGCCTTTCTCTATATATGTTGTATAACCTCTATTTCCACTACATTACGTTATCTCTTTACTAAATTCATTTCAGTTTGTGAGAGCTTTGGTCCAGTAAAGGAGACATACCATCTCTGGTTTCTCCGAGTTTTTCACTTCTGAAAATTCCTTTCCAGTTGTTATACAATTTTTTTAGGATATTATTTTAGTCTGAAGGAAACTTACCTTCATACTAACATTTTGTAGTGTTTCTTCTGTTTCCAATAACTTCTTTCACTTTATCTTAAAATTGAATTAAAATTTTTCAGGTTCCTTCCCCCCCCCCCCCCTAAGTTTGGTCAGTGACTACAAGAATATCAATGTTCCTCTTTTCCACTGTTGTGCACACTTATCTCCTCTAATTTCTGGAGCTCCTCTGTTGTCAACTTGCTTCCATGATCCTATATTAACTCCTCCACATCACTTGCATCAAACTCCATCAATAAATCACCAAGAGTGACAATTGCCTGCCTGAAATTTTCAGGCAGTCAATCAACACTCTTTCTGCCTGAAATCCTTCCAATTCATGGATAACTAAGACCACAAGCTTTTCCAGGCTGCACTGATGCACCAAACAGGACAAAGTTTTTAGAATGATCCTTGGATCAAACAGAAACATCATTCCAAGAATTCACAATGATTTTTACACAGTCTAAGATGTTAAATCTGGTCTTCCAGAAAAATATCAGATTTTCCTTAAGTCTCTTCAAAGCATGCGGCAAACATCTTTGTGTAAATTTTTTTTTAAAGATGGCAAATCACTTGCTGGTCCACTTGTTCAAGCATCACGTTGGTATCAGGTGGCATAAATTTGACTGTAAGCCCCAGAGATCGGGCAAGTTCAGAATCATGACACATTATTGAACAGTAGCAGTACCTTTAAAAGAAGTTTCTTCCTCTCCACTCTTGACTTGACTCTTAGCTCTTGACTGAAGGACAAAACATGTCAATGGCCCATTCATCTAAGAGGGGTCTTGTCAATCAGGTCTTCTTATTACATCACCAGAAGACACATAACCTACTTTTTATGATCTGTTGGTATTTAAACACCCTTGGAGTTTCTCAGTGGTAAATCAGCATTGGTTTAAGCTTAAAATCTCCAGATATGTTGGGACCCAACAACAGAGTAAGCCTTCACAGGCTTATGTCCAAGCAAAGAGGCCTCTTCTTTTGTGATGATGTATGTTGATCTGGACATTCTTTTCCAGAAGAAGTCAGTTTCACCACATTAAGGACTTGTTGGGTTGTAGTTACTGCAGGTTGACACCTACATTAACTATCCTTCTCAACAAGCTCTTTAAACTCCATCTTAAGGTTTCCAATACTTCTTAATTAGCACAGGCAGTTTCTCCATGTCTTATGACACTTTTAATATTGGACCTTTTCTTAAAGCAGCTGAACCAATCTTTGCTGGCTTTGAAGTTATCATACTGTTTGAGGATGCTTTATCCTTTGTCATCATAAATCTGCTTTACACGTTCACAAATATAATATCCAGAAATTGTATTTCCCTTCATCTGTTTTTCCTTTATCCACAGTAATAAAAGCCTTTCCATTTTTACAATCAGTTCTCTACCTTTTTGCACTGTATTGGATTCATCACTTGCTTCCACTTTCTTAAAGATTCCTTTTTGTTTAACTATGGTGGACTGGGAGAAATGCAGTAAGAAGGAAAATTTTTTCTGCGTACTGTGCTGTTTAGAGGCCATGATTATCAGTTTACACAATGTTGTAATTATAAAACACAAATGGGAGAAATGCAGTAAGAAGGTGACTGGGTGACTAGACCCAGGGTATCCAAGCAGAACATCGCCTAAAGCATGACACCACCCCCGCCAGCTTGTTTTCATCCCATAATGCATCCAGGCACATCACTTCCCCAGGTAAACAACGCACACGTTCTCTGCCATCCACATGGTGCAACAAGAAACATGATTTATTGGACCAGACGACCTTCTTCCAAAGTCCAGTTTCAATGCTCGTGTGCCCATTGTAGGCACCGTCACCGGTGAACTGTTGTTAGCATGGGCACTCGGAGCGGCCTGCGGCTATGCAGCTCCATTTTCAGCAGGGTTCTATGTACTGTGTGTGTGTTGTGACACATTTCTCCCAGTTACCAGCATCCCAATTACCAGTGAGTTGTACCACAGTCGCCCTTCTGTTGCCACGTACCATCCAGGAGAGATTTCGTTCACCTCGAGCATCGATGAGCCGTGGTCATCCAACACCTCGCCGGCAGTTTGTGGATTTTCCCTCCTTGGACCACTTTTGGTAGGTACTAACCAAGGTTGACCATGAGCACCCCTCTAGCCGTGCAGTTTCGTATATGCTCTGACCCAGTCGTCTGGCCATTACAATTTGGCCTTTTTCAAATTCGCTTAAGTCTGCTGCCTGTCCCATCTGAAGAACAAGAGTAACACTGATTAATGGAGCTCAGTATCAGGTGTTTTTTATACCATGCCCCGACCCATGCACAAGCTCACCTGCAGTTGCTTCGATTTGCAAAATGACTCGCTAGTCATAATGTTTTGGCTCATCGTATGTGTGACAAGACGTCTCACTTATAAGGTGCTGTAATTTTTGTGTATTATAAAGACATGATGGTGTATCCTCGATCATATTGTGGAATTACAAGAAAATTAGGTACCATTCTGAACAATGTGTTATGATTGTAAATAAATGCAGAAGTGAAACATGGTGATATACTGATGATAATGAATGAAAACACAATAATCTATATTTCATTATAGTTCTTAGAAAAATAAAGGGAACTTGATTTGCAAAACGTGGGCTATTTGTATATGCAATGTAAATAAGCAAATATTCAGCCAATACAGAACTGGCACCTCCGTAGCCAGGTGGGCAGGAGCAGCAGTGCGTAGCATACGCTTCCTGATTAGACCAGGGTTCGAGCCCATGACCACCACCAAATACGGAGGATGCAGAAAGGTCAGGGAATGACCACCGCATAGCCGGAGCAATATGGCCTTAGTTACTAATACTCCTAAAAACAAAATAACAACCCGATACAGACTGAAGGAAAAGCATCTCAACTGGGGAACCACACAAACACAAACTAATCCAAAGCTACAAAACATACATTAAGTTAGTAAACTGCTTATGTGAACAAAGTAAAGAGTGATGGAAAATAGTTTGAAGTGAGAACTGTGGTGTTAGGTTTTCAAGTGGATTTTCTGTAATCATTATGTACAAAACTTGTTGTGAACAAAAATCACATACATGTTTTCTGCAATGCATTTAGATAAAATTATTTTGTGGGTGGGGGGGGGGGGACTAGAAAAGTCCATAAAAAAATATTTAAAAATAAACCTGGTGTTGCAAACATTTGAAGGTGAATCAACAAAAGATTAAATAAATTCCCAATTCACCACATTCAATGTACTTTCAATGAGTGAATATTTTTCGGGTGCCTTTGTTCCATACTGTTGTGCAAAAACAAAATGAAATCAACAATTTCACTACTTAATGAGGTTCAATGCTCCAATGCAACAGCCTGGCTACACTAAAATTTCTTTCACTGCTTGCACTGGTAACAGGTACACAAAGTAGTGTTTCAAATTTACCAGTGATTCCCAAACTGTGGTCTGCAATCCCGTACCAATACTTAGGGGAAGAAAAAGAAAAAAAAAAAAAAAAAAACATTATTCGCTTATTGCAAAATTTTCATGAATACTGCAAGGCACAAGAAGCTGACAGATATATTTTTTATTCGTATTAATAATTTAAATTCCACCAGCTCATATTGAGCAGGCAGCCCACCAGGCCTTGCTAGAATAGTCTATCCACCTCTACAAATGGCTCATGTTAGGCCAATATAAATTATTAGTGGTGTCTTTGTTTCCTATATTCTTGCACTCTACAGTGACCATTAGAGACATCTGTTATAGTGGAGGAACTTCAACAAACTGCTCTTGACCCAAATGTAAATCCCTGTGACTTTACAGTATTGTTTTCTAAAATTAAAATTTTCCAGCTTCAGTCTGATGAATCTTAGGTCAGTTATTTCTGGGTAACTTTTGTAGAATGGTTTCTTTTTAAGGTTGAAACTTCGGCTGAAAATTCAACTTTACCTGAAAATTTTTATCAATAACTTCTGGTATGTATTAGTAGTAGTATTAGCCATATAGTGCAAGGAAGCCGGAGGCTTATGCTGCACCAGCCAAAAAACCGAAACTCACCAGATGTGACCCCCTGGGGCATGTTAAGCATCATTATCCATCAGATTAATTATAAAGTGCACATATATAATGATTTATTGTTATGACTGAATGAAATAAAATTTTATAAAGTATATTTATTTATAAGAATTATATATATTGATACTTATATATATATATATATACACATACATACTTTATTCTGCATGTGTATTATATATATATATATATATATATATACTTTTACTTTTCGTAATTCTTAAAATACATGTATTAGTGTTTTTTATATGCATTTATACTTTTGGGCTGCAAAAAGAGGTACTGCTAAAAACCAGGCTGTTGCCATACACAGATTGGGAAACCCTGACATACCTAATTAAAGTTCATGAATCAGGTAGATCAGGTATTACAGGAACACAGCTCACTACATCGCATGTATCTTGTATTTCACAAAAGAATAACAAGGATGAAATACCATACTGATTGAGTCGGCAGAAGTCTGCTTATAATAATAGAGGCCTTCCCCTTCTATAGGTAATGCTAGTCTATATGTTGCCTGCAATTCAACACAAATAGTACCAGATAACTTTATGTTCTATGTTTTCCTCTATCACAAGCTATGTGCTAATATCAATACATGTAACTTTTTCTTCAGAATAAAAAATGGCTCGAGGAAGGCTGAAATACTTATAACGTTTCATAAAATTTGAACTCACATACCCAAACCCAAATGTTTTCTGTGTTACTCAGTCTGAGCTGAACCCAATTATGATTGTGCTACCAGACCTAAGCAAACTTCTAGCATATACTATTACTGCTACTATATATATGAAATATGAGAAAGGCATATCTGTGCATATGCTTTCTCATGTGAAAAGTGGTAGCTGGTCCCAACAGCCTCCACTTTTTGGAGATAACTTCAACATTATAGTTAGAAAACCAGCATAAGTATGTGTGCTTGTGCCCAATGTTGTTTTCAAATCTTTTCATCTGCCTTAAGAGGCTATGGAGTGAACTACAGCATCATATTCTTGTCCCTATTAATTAACATGCTTCAGTTGCTATAATATTAAGTTTGAAGCAAACATCCTGTTGTTCTCTCTCTTTCATCCTTAATTCTTGAATTTCTATAACACACTTTGGCTTGCACTGTCGATGTTATGAGTTGTTGGGCAATTAGGAGTACTTTGAAGCAGAACCACGGAAATGGGGAAAAGTTTATACCTTTTCAGAGTATATTACTTGAAATATTTATCATCTAAATTGTCCAAAGCAAATTCTGTCCTGGAACAGAAACACCATGCTTTTCTTTTTTAACATACTAAGCAACTATGCTCTGTTCAGATTAAAATATCCTAACAGTTTATTTCACATTTTATTTTATTTATTATCATCAACTGAAATATTGGAATTGCGGTGTAATTTGAGGGAAGTGGTTTGCATGACATAAACAAATTGAATTTGTTATGCACATACATACTCAATATAAAACTACACAGCTGAGAGATAATAGCATGTAGAGGAAAAGATCAAGATGAAAGTTTCATAAAAATTGTTTATTTCTTATACAAGCTATACTTTGGAGCTTGGATGGTGTTTTGAGTAACAGTGCTTAAAATGAATGCTTAGTGACTGCAAAAGAGTGTACTATGATTTTAAGTTATACAAGATGGATGCCAAAGCTGGAAATGTCCTCTTTGACCTATATGGGGTCATTTTGTGCTACAAAGCTCAAAAACAAGTATTCAACCAGTTACATAATATACAAGTAATGAACTTTTCATATAAACTTATTTTGCACTTTTACATTATGAATATAGACAGTTAGTTTAACATTTATTCTAACAAGCAACTGTAGTAAGCTCTCTGAATATACACTGGCAAATGATATAGAATTTATTGACATATTACATAATCAGGTAACATCAGCCATATTTCAGGGACAGTTGCATAGAATGCCTTTTCATATTAAGTCACATGTGTTCACATATAAAATGAAAACATTCAACTTTCCTATAAACAGAATTTCTTAAATTTATATCACTTCAAAAATCACAAATTTTAAATCTCTTTTTATGTGTGCTATAATAACAACAAAAAACATCAATAAAACATTAAAACAAATGACAGAGATTTCTAATAGTTGAAAATAACAGATAATAAATAATAATAGTTGAAAAGTCTATAATTAAAAAACAAAAAAATGAATAAATTTATTATATTAATATTAAGTCAGCAAATACGAGGCACAACCATAAAGTAATATGTGTGGAATAAACTTTGCTTCCATGCATTGTTTCCTAAATACTAATAATAAATGATTTTACAGCGCTTCTGTGATTTTAAACTTATTTAAGAACAAATAAAGTTACATCAATTAAGTTAATTAAAGCAAATAAAAACATCGTGTTTGCTCATCTGATTCTTAATGTTTGAGTTTTAAGAATGGGAGAATACAGAAGACCATTGAGTGAGAGAAGGCAGAAAAGCAGTTGGATGGGAGAAGATAGGGAGTAGTTATCAATGGGCACTGCCTTTTGTGAACTAATGTTGTTAGTGGAGTTCCACAGGGTCCATTGCTGTTTTCTGTGTTTATTAACAATTCGGATAATGGCATATTGAGTTTAATGTCTAAGTTTGCAGATGAGACAAAGGTTAATGACAGCAATCAGGGGTATGCTACTCTAACAAGGTTTAGAAAAATTGGTAGATGGGCTAAGAAGTGGCAATTGAAGTTTAGCACTGAAAGATGCAAGGTACTTCAGATGGGTAGCAGTATTCCCATATTAACATACCAACTGTGTGATACCACAATCAGGGCACTGGAGAATGAAAAAGACCTAGAGTGTAATTATGCAATTAGATATAATGTTCTCTGAGCAGTGCAGACAAGCTGCCAGGACAACTCATGGGGTTTTTTTGGCGATAATTTTGCCAGCTGGGATAAGAGGGTGATTATCCCATTATATAGGGTAATGAGTCCTGCACATTATGGAGGCCTCATTTTACGTACGATGTGGATTTGTTGGAACCAGTGCAGAGAAGAGTAATGAGATTAGTGAGAGAGAAACAAAAGGGTACTCTTACCAGAAAAGGCTTCAGTTCTGCAAACTACAGTGCCTGGAGACTAGGCAACAGCAAGGAGATCTGACTGACTGATGGAATCTTTCCTCTTGCTCAGATGACACACAATTTGCATATAAATTCAAATTGAGCAACAGTAGTTACAGGGTTGATGGGCAGAATTTTACCTTTAGCCAACAGGTAGTTGACTATTGGAAAAGACCTCCATCTAGCATTGTAAAAGTGGATAGTTTGAATAAACTATCCACTTTTGAATAAACAAAAGTGACACAGAAATTTTTGTTTTTTGGCAGTTGTTTACTTTATTTGCATCATTGTTACTAATAATACTAATAAAGTTGCAAAAATTAATTTAGATGAAACAAAAATATAAACATCACTTTTTGCTCATCTGATTCTGGATGTATTTTAAGTGAGTAAAAAAACAGGTTCATGCTGTCATTTAACAAAGAATTTATATCTCCAATAGCATAATGAACATAAAAAAATTTAAATTTTTTTTATTTTATTCAGCTAGTCCAAATGGCATAAAAAATCAAAGCATGGATTGTGTATTGGCACATTGGTGATTTTGGAAAATATGACCCATCAAAAAACCTTGCATTCTGTTTGGATACTACTGCTATAATGTGTTTCATTATACATTAGCAACATTCAAAGAGAATTGGATAAATCTACTACCGGATACTCAAAATGGTATATATATTACATATATACTGGATCACAAAGACAAGCAAGTTTTTTGAACAAATAGTATCAAATTCTGCGTGAAGTTAAGGAAATCTGAAAGTGAGACACTTCAGATATTAAGGCAAGTTGAATAAATGATGTCATGTCTATAGCAAGAGTTTTTAATTTGTTGAAAAGATTTAGAAAGACAGGCATATATATAATCAGTTATGATGGATTAAGGTAATGTACAACAACAACAGAAAACATCAATGAAAATATCTGAAGGGCAAAATATTTGGACAAATCTTGACATGGAATATTTTCACTAAATGGAAGAACTCTTGAATATGGTTTGTACCATATTATGCTGGTTAAAAAAGGAATCTGTACCATCTGCCTTACTCATAAAAATCTGTTTTCCTGCAACTTCATTCCTTCTGCTTTGTTAAAAATCTCAATGAAAGAAAAAATATATATACTTTTTTCCAGCACTAACATTAAAGAGAATGTTCTAGAAAATTTTTCAGAACCTTCATCAGATAAGTTAAAATATTTTTAACAGTATAAAAACACTGTTGGCTGAAGTTTCACTGAAAGACTGTTGCTTGCATATTGAAAGAGATAAAGTGATGTAATACCATTAAGGATAAAATCATAATAATCATAAAATTAGTTTCATAACTTTAAGACTGCACCTCGTGTTGTGCAAACATGTCTATGCATTAATTTTCTTTTAAGTCCAAAAACACTATAATATGCAGGAAAAAATTATTTCATATAAATTATACAAATTAGATACCAATCAACATGACTGATAAAGTGCACTCTAAATTTACTATTGATTACAGTAAATTTAAAGTTAACTATAATCAAACTCTTATATTTAAGAGCTAAGTTAATTATTGCACTCATTTAAGAAGTACCATACACTTAAGAAGTATCCTGAAATAGGATTTTCAACGTTCATTATTTATTAAAAATAAATTTTTTTAACTCACTCTATATAAATTCTATTGCAGCTTTGTGCTGCAATATAATTTATATAGAGTGAGTTAAAAGAATAACACTAGTGACTATTTCCATTTTCAAGTAGAATCTGTATATTTTAAAGAAAACCATGAGCAGTTATCAGGTTACAGTATTTTTCATAATTTTTCTAAAGTATTTAATAAGTATGCTGTTTCCTCTTTTCTTGATTAAAAAGGTTTTCAATGTATTCTTGGATTTATTAAGAATTTGCTAACCAAATATCTTTCATCTAACATAATACCATAAAATACGCACAACAGATAAGTTCTGGACTGTAAATGTTGAATTCTCCATTACTCCCAATCCAAATAACAATAAAAATATAATCTATAAAATAGAAATCTGAGATTTTTTTTTTTTTTTTATAAAGTTAAATAGCCTAATAATCCTATTTCTAATTTTCATTTTAATCAGAAGTTTAGTTTATCAGTTAACATGCAACCCTATTAACATCAATATTTTTATAAATTATATTTTTATATATTTTAACTCTGTGCATTTATTTAGAAAATGGCATACTTGACATTTCTAAAATGACTAGATGACTAGGAACTTTAACAGTATTTAGCCATGCATATATTACTAAGTTATTTAATTTTATTATTTATTTATTATTTTAATACTATTTAAAAAAAAAAAAAAAGAAAGAAACTTTAGTACAAATGATCAATCTCCCCCCCCCCAACCAACAAGGTTTGCAGTAATAATTAAAGAAATTAGATATTAAAGAAATTAGAATAAACATAGAAAAAATAAGTCCATTAGTTTGGACTTCATTTGTTCTATGTTTGGACTCTAGGATCTTTTAAAAGTAACAGTAGAACAACAAGATTACAACTACCAAAGAAGAAGAGGAGAAAACAACCAATGAAACTGAGGATTGTCAGTGCTATTAGCAACAGATTCTAAACTTTACATGTATTTCAAGTATTTAAGGGAAAAAAAAAAAAAAAAAAAAAAAAAGTTATATATACATATATATATATAAACACTTTTATTTTGAATCCTAATTTCTCTAATATCATAAATGGCCTTATCAATTTACAATAAACACCAATTAAACAAACTTCTGGTGGGGGAGGAATCATTACTTTAGATGGTAAATTCATACATTTCATGATTTTCACAAACACCTTTTTCTTTATTTCTTTGTAAGCAAATATTTTATGCACTAGAGCAGGGGTCCCCAACCTTTTTCATCAGAGGGCCACATAGAAAATTCATATCATATGGCAGGCCAGAGTCGGTGCAATTTTGATGACTAAAAGCACTGTAAACCAAAAACGCAATTTTAGCGACTTCACCAGGTCAAACGGGGTGTACAAGATAGAAAAAATATCCCATGTTTATAAAAAAATATAAACACGGTATATTTATTGTAAATAAAGTCATAGTAATATCAAAAATCACAATTTTTATTGTTATAATCACATTTGATATTACAGAAATAGCAAATCAATTAGATGTTTGTAGTTGTTTTCATTTAGCAATAATTGAAATGTTAGTAGAAGTTACCAATCTTAAAAAGTCTTGCAAATGCTCATCTGTCATTTTTGATCGATGCTTGGATTTTATACATTCCATTTTTGAATATATTTGTTCACATAGGTAAGTGCTACCAAAAATAGAAATTTTTCTTCTTGCTATTTTTTTTTTAATTCTGGAAATTCGTTTTCTGTAAAAGTTTTATAAAAGTTAATTAATGTTTCATTTTTCAATAATGTTTTCAAGTTATCGTTAGTTTAAAGATCTAAAATTGTGGATCTTTACCTATTGGTGAAACATTTACATCAAATGGATTCTGAAATAATGTAAATAAGTTTCTATTGTTTCCAAAATCAACAAATGCTTTCATCAATAATTTAAGATTTCAGACAAAATTGTCGGTAGAAAAATCACAATTGGGCATATTATTATATAAACTTTATATAATAATATGCCCAATTGTGATAAATTATTATATATAGTACAAGTCATTTACAAGTTGATTGCGACTTTGGAGTTTTTTATTCAATGTATTCAAATGTTCACAAATACTTATTAAAAATGTAAGTTCCCATAACCATTTAGAGTCTGTTAGTTCTGGGATCGGTTTTAATTTTTCGCTCAAGATTATGTCTATTTCGGTTCTGAGTTGAAAAAATCTTTTTAACACATTACTGCAACTCAACCAATGTATCTCCGTATGGTACAAAAAAATCGCCATATTCGCTTTTGATTTGCTCCAAGAAAATTTTAAACTGATGATGGTTCAGGCTATTTTTTCGTATAAAATTCGCAATACTAATTATGGTCGGCGTGATTGAGTTTGAAGCCAAAAATGTACCACACAATGATTGCTGGTGAATAACGCAATGAAATTGCATAGGTCTTTCGATGTTTTTGGAATCAAAATATTTATTAACAGGGCCGATGAAAACATGATTTCTTTTTTGGAAAAGATTTCTTTTCCAAAAAAAGGCTTCTATAGAATAAATTTCGATGAGGTGGATGAAATCATCACGCGGGCCGGTGGAAATAAAAATTATAATAGTAGTAGTAGTGGCATGTGATGCAAGAAGGCAAGAGTGTGAGCTTATGCAGCACCAGCCAAAAAAAAAAAATCACACCATTCCCTTCAAATG
This sequence comes from Mastigoproctus giganteus, assembly GCF_048544385.1. NCBI lineage: Eukaryota > Metazoa > Arthropoda > Arachnida > Uropygi > Thelyphonidae > Mastigoproctus > Mastigoproctus giganteus. The sequence goes on along the minus strand of NC_143584.1, from coordinate 39,518,561 downwards.
CCTGTCCAGTTCCTCCTTAAATTTATTTAACCTATCAACTTCCACGACAGATGGAAGTTTGTTCCAGCAATTAACCACCCTCTGGCTAAAGGCAAATTTCCGCACATCTATTCTACATCTGTCTTTTCTTAATTTGAATTTATGCCCCCTTAGGTTCGTAATCTGAACAAATGGAAGGATCCCATCAGAATTCAGCGTGCTCAACCCATTCAAGGCCTTATACACCTCAATCAGATCACCGCACAGGTGCCTAGTCTCCAGCCACTGCAATTTGCAGAACTTAAGCCTCTCTTGGTAAGAGGATCCCTTCATTCCACTCACCAATCTTGTTGCCCTTCTCTGTACACGTTCAAGCAAATCTACATCCTTCCTAAAATCATCTGGCGAGCCTGATCCGGCCCGCAGGTTGGGGACTCCTACACTAGAGTATTTTGAAAATTACTCACTACACTCTATTCCTCATACAACTTTGTTTAAACAAGACCTACAAGTATTAAAGGAGGCCATACCTAGGTACATAAAATTTCCTGGGTTTCATATACAATACCTGGGTATTGTATAAGAAAGAAAGAAATTTTTGGGCATTTAAGATCCATCTAATAGAAATTACAGGCTAAGAATGCAAAGTAAAGAAAAGATATTATAGACATAACTATTATTGATCCAGTTCAGGTTGCTGGCACTGAATAAATATTTTGCATCTATATTCACTTGGAAAGAAGTTTTTAGGAATAAGAATATTAGAAGCACAGTGAGTTATATCTGGGAGCTAGCTAACTGGTTTTGTAAAAAGTGGAAAAGGGCAGGAATTTCTTTTCAGCCAGAGAGAAATTGATTGTAGGAACAAATACCATCTGGTGTTATGGAAGTGGGTAGTTTGAATCAATTTAAATTTAGGGAAGAATTAGCCAAATTATTAGAAGGGTAAATATTATGTTTTTATTATTATTATTATTTTTTTTTTTGGCTGATACTGTATAAACTAGCTTCCTTGCATTATTTCCACTAGTAATATTAATGTGTCAGTTTTTCAAGAAGAGAGGACATTTTCCAATAAATAAATTACAGAAAACAATTTGAATAATTCATTAAATATTATAAAGAATATCATATAAGCATAATATTAATAAAATAATATGGGATGAAATTCAAGATTTAATCTGCACATTGTCATCTATACAAATCATTGCACAGTAAACTGATATACAGCCCAATCTATATGCCAGATATCTTAATTAGATATTACATTACTTTTTCGTTGATTGTAATAAATGTCATTATTATTACTGATGTTCTTGTCTCTTTTATTACTACTGTCACTGTTATGTTTAAGTTATTCATTTCTAAGGATGGGAAGAAGGAAAGCACAGGAGGGGAGATATTTTATTTGTGTGTATTTTAAAAGCTTTCTTTAATGTTTATTATACTTTTTTGTTTTTAATTTAACTTTTTATTTTTCAATTTTAATGTCAATTTTGATTTTTAACAATTTCATCATTATTATAATTATTACTGAGGTTCTGCTTGATATCATTTACTCTTTCCTTTGCAAAATTTGGTTTTCTATAGTTGCACAGTTTATATTCTGTTGCACACAGAGACTACCATACAAATTGGAGTAGTATGGTATGAAGTGCAAGTTGCTGTATGGAATAAAGGGATAGTTGAGTGGGAGAAGGCAGAGTGATCAATGGACACTGCTCTTCATGGACTAATGTTATTAGTGGATTTGGTGTTGGGCCCATTGTTGCATATTTATCAATGATATTGATGAAGGTATATCAGGCTTAATGTCCAAGTTTGCAGAAGATACAAAAGTTGGCAGAGTTGTTAATGACAGTATGCTATGGATTTTTCTTTCCAAGGGAATGTTATGGATTTTTCATCACCCTTGTTCGCTTTGAGTTTTTTCATGTCACAGGTCAATCCAAAGTCAAATTTTACAGTTTCTACTCTTGCCCAACTCTATTACAAGAGTGAGTTTCATACATCTCTAAATTAATTCTTTGTTTTCACTGTATTCTTAGTGTTCTGTGTCACCCATTTCTTGGGTGGAACCATCATGTCACTCTGAATGTGGTAATAATATAAAGGCACGCTGCAACCTTGAATATCCACAAATCACTCTCAGGATGGAAATGTGTAACAATTTCCAAAACTATTAGTGGTAATTAAATTATTTCTTTCATCTTTATTTTTATCATCTGACTATAAGCCTCTTTTTGTATAAGATGTTACAAGTTTATCTGAGCCAATGCACCTCATTATTAGTTGTATAAAGAGAGAGAGAGAGATATTCAGAAAAAATGCATTATAGAATAACTGCAGCTTATTATAAAGATAACTGCTATTCTGTAAGAAACTCTCATAAACCAGCATCAAAGCCTCTATCAACTCTTTGATCACATATATAATAACAAAAGCACAAAAAAAGGTAAACTGACTAAAAGGAAAAGGTTCATATAAATGCAAAAAAAAAAATTTGAAATCTCAGAAGGATAATTATTTGAAATTCACTTCCAATGCAACTTATTATTAGTTGCAATTAAGACAGACATATTTAGAAAATGTGCACTGCAGAATAATTTCCGTTTGTTAATTATGACGATAACTGTTATTCTGTGAGAATCTCTCAAAAATCAGTATGACAATTCAAAGTTTCTTTAAAATCCTTTATCACAAAAATAACAAAGTACAAAAATGTTTGTTCTGACTAAAAAAAAGCTGATATAAATGCAAAAGAAATTTCTATATTTCATGTATGGCCTGGAGCATCATAAATACAAAATGTTACGTTGTTTGTCAGCTGGTCCACATTTCAAAATTATTCAATCTGTTACAGTACAATTTGATCTTCAGATAACCATAATTATTTAAAATCCCAAACTTTAGTTGTTAAATAAATCAATTATGATGAAAAACCTATTTAATGCCCATAAAATCGTAATATTCACAAAGGTGATCAAAGGATGACACAAGTAATTACAGACCTGTTTAACTCCTGTTCTGGGGAAAATAATAGAGTCACTGTTAAAGAAACATTGCAGGATCACCTAGATAAGACTGCAGTTATACTTCAGATACAGCATAGATTTGTTAAGGGAAAGTCTTGTCTGACCAATTTCATTGGATATTCTGATGTGGTCACAAAGGAACTGGATACAAAAAATTATTTTGATTTTATATACTTGGATTTCAGGAACACTTTTGATTCTGTTGCACACAGAAGACTACTGAACAAATTGGAGTAGTATGGTATTAAGGGCAAATTGCTGTATGGATAAAGGGATAGTTGAGTGGGGGAAGGCAGTGGTCAATGGACACTGCTCTTTGTGGATTCGGTGTTGGGCCCATTGTTGTTTTGTATATTTATCAATGATATTGATGAAGGTATATCAGGCTTAATGTCCAAGTTTGCAGGGTTGTTAATGACAGTATGCTACTGAAACAGGATATAGAAAAATTGGGCAGATGTCCTGAGAGGTGGCAACTAAAGTTTAACATTGACAAATGCAAAGTACTGCATATGGGTAACAGTAACCCTGAGTAATGTTCCAACTGTGTGGTACTATACTCAGGGTAGTGGAGAATGAAAAAGACCTGGGGTAATTGGGCAGTCAGATATGAAGTCTTCTAAGCAGTGTACACAAGCTGCCAGAGCAGCTCATGGGGTCTTGTCAACGATATACAGGAATTTTGCTAGCAGGGATAAGGAGGTGATTATCTCCTTGTATGAGGCAGTGGTCAGGCCACACCTTGAGTACTGCATACAGGTCTGGAGGCCTCCTTTTAGGAGGATGTAGAGCTGTTGGAACGAATACAGAGAAGGGCCACAAGATTAGCGAGGGGAACAAAGGGGTTCTCTTACCAAGAGAGGCTTAAGTTCTGCAAGGTGCAGCATCTGGAGACTAGCCACCTGTGAGGTGATCTGATTGAGGTGTATAAGACCTCAAATGGTTTGAGCAAGCTGAATGCTGATGGGATTCTTCCTTTTGCTCAGATTTGAAGGGGCATAAATTCAAACTGAGGAAAGACAGTTGTAGAATAGATGTGCAGAAATTTTCTTTTAGCCAGCGGGTTGTTGATTGCTGGAACAAACTTCTCTCAGTCGTTGTGGAAGTTGATAGATTAAATAAATTCCAGGAAGAATTGGACAAACTTTTGGAGTGAATGGATGGGTGAAATGGGAAGGTTTTTTCTGGCTAATGCTGTATAAGCTTGCATTCTTGCATCATATGCCTCTACTAATGCTAAATCAGCTCATGAACACACACTTGTAAAAACATAATACAGGATTATATAATACAAGAGCAACTATAGCTTTTGAAATAAATTTGTAAAATTAAGGATTATCTTGTCCTTTTATATTTTGTGACTAGCACACTATTAACTCCTGCTGCAAATAAATGCTATTATTTAAGGATACAGCTATGAAAGAATAAATTTCAGTAGTAGCAGTCATCCCATAATGTACTTCTGAAATGGCAGAGGTGGCACTGTACCTGACAAATGTCTTTCAAAAATAACACTCTTATGTTTCCCTTTAATTAATGATTAAAAATCTGAAATTATTTTTATCCTCCTAAACATTTGGGAAGTTAGAAATAGTTCTAACTTCCCAAATTTTTTTCTTCCAGTTTCTGCAGTGTTATTGAATGCAAGCACCTGTCAGGTGCCATGCCATTTGTGTAACACTTTCTATTTGTGTGAAAAGTACTGTTGTAACTGATAATGCTATGAAGTTGCCAATTCTTTAGTTGTTTAAATTCAAGATTAATTTCATTTTCCACTCCCACAAGTTAAATAAACATCTACGATCACACAGGAGTTATTTTTGAGACATATTGTTTTCACATAGTAAAGATGTGAAAATGCAACACAATATTCATTCAAGATGGACACTCTGACTACTCTACAGGAAGCAAGATAAACAAGTATCATATATTGCATGTTGTGTGCCAAATTTAAACAAAATTTTGAAAAAAGTATGAAAATTGAAATGTACTTATATTTTATAATTTTTTATAACTATTTGTACATATAATAAACAGGAATATATGCACAATGTTTAAAATTTTGTGAACTTAAATAGTCTTTTCAACTGGAAAATGGATCAAATTAATAGATTCAAGGGTATATTTTTTGACTGATAGTTTTTTTTTTTTTTTTATTTATTTTTACCAAGAAATTAGTTTTTTCTGATTTCTTGAAAATAACAAGTGATTAAAAAAATAAAAATATAATTTTTCATTAAAAATGGCAATCTCAAGAAAAGTTGAAATATTGGTGTAAACTTTAACCCCAGGGACTCACATCTGGTGAGTGTGTGCTTGGCACACCCAGGGTCCTGAGCTGGATATCATCATTCTTCTCTTTCTTGGTGATTCCCTTCTATTTTTGACTCTCTCTCTCTCTCTCTCTCTCTCTCTCTCGGGGGCACCTCGGTAGCCAGGTGCAGCAGTGCATAGTACATGCTTCTTGATTAGACCGGGGTTCGAGCCCGTGACCACCAAATATAGAGGATGTGGAAAGGTCAGGGAATGACCACCGCATATTCCCCAGAGTAATATGGCCTTAGTTGCTAATGCTCCTAAAAACCAAATAACAACAACTCTCTCAAGGTAACTCTGGATTTTTTTTTTTTTTGGCTGGTGCAGCATAAGTCTTAGGCTTCCTTGCACCATATAGCTAATAATAATCCATGGGCAATTGAAAAACATCCTAAGGTTTTTCTGGGGGGGAAGGCATTTGTCAGATTATGCATCACAGTGCGTATTGTAATCTCATAGCATTCAACAAAGCCATCTCAAGACTTTTTTTTTAAGTGTCTCTGTACATAGAAAATCCCCTATCAACAACATGAAACTGGTGACTTGATGCTGTAGCTTCCAGGCTCCCATAAGTTAACACAACCGGAATGTTAAGTTTACTGAATTTGTTCCTAACAACCATGCAACTTCTGCTATATCATATATAGGATGCTTTTTTTTTTTTTTTTTTTTTTTTTTTAAATTCACTGGGCCATTTTATTATTATTATCAGCCATATGGCACAAGGAAGCCCAAGGCATAAGCTGCACCAGCCAAAAAAATTTCCCAAGTTATCCTGAGAGAGAGAGAGAGAAGTAGAAAGGAATCACCAAGAAAGAGAAGAATGATGATGATATCCAGCTCAGGACCCTGGGTGTGCCAAGCCCATATTCACCAGATGTGAACCCCTGGGATTAGTTCCACATGTGTTTCTAATAATTTCTACTGTCTGGGAAATTAAATTTTAACAGCCTATACACATTTTTTTAAAAATTTATGTTGCTAACTGCAATATTTTAATCACAAACATCCATAGTGGCCTACAGTATGTATGTAGCCAGGGGCATTCCTGGGGTATGTGGCGGGTGCCAATTGAAATCTGCTACCCCCCCCCCCCCTTTAAAATTTGCTTCATATGTGTATGTAAGTTTCAGGTGCCCCTTGAACATTGGTGCCCGGTGTAGTGTACCCCTTGTACCCTCAGGACGACCTGCCTCTGTACGTAGCAGAAAGCTTTAGTTGCAAAAGAGCTATAAAAATGGAAATTCTGTGGTTAATTACAGAGAAAATTTTGTAGAGCTTGGATTACACAAATGACTAAAAAAAATACTACAGGCACTTATTTAAGCAGTTCAAAGAAAGAGTGCACTTTCAATTACCAGAAAGAATGTGCTGTGGCCTCCGTATCCAAGTGGTCAGAGCAGGAGTGCAGTAGCAGGCGCTCTTTGAATAAACCGGGATTCAAGCCCCTGACTGCTAAATACAGTCGATCTGCCAACCCATACTGGACCAGCGTGGCAGATATGGTCCATTTCTCTCAACATGAATTGTTGAGAGGAGGCTTCCATCCTGCAGTGGGTTGATAATGGCTGCAGTTTACCTTTTTTTTTTTTTTTTTTTTTTTTTTTTTTTATGTGCTGAGCACAAATCTACATGCCTCATTTAGTTAAAGACAGATAAACATTACTGATGAGTCTTAAGAATAGTTTGCAATATCTATCGCAAAACAACAATATGAGCAAACTGTAGAACAATGAGAAAAATGTATGATTGTGATTTATCAGGCTTTCTTTACAAAATACAACTGTTTCAATCTTTAACTGAAATCAACAAATACATTCAGTGCTTGGCAAGATTTCCTACATTCCTGAGAATGAGCTGCACATTTTAAACACATTCAAGTTTCTGAACAATCCTTCCATTTATATGGTTATGAAAAAAATTCTCATTATGGGAAATTCCTCATATCTGTATTGACCAGCTCTTGCATTCTCAAACATTACAGCTTGTTGTGTGTGTATTTCTGTATTGGCATCTTTGCTCAGTCATTTCTGAAGTTTAGTACAGATGGAATGCACAATTATCTTGAAACTCACATCAAATATTATAATGTATTTTATACCTGAGTACACTGTTGATACAGGAACTGTATAAAATAGGCTATGAAAGGTCTAGGCACATTATAAACACATAACCCACTCTCCAGGCAGCTGCTTCAGTGATTCTTGTCATGTCATCAGTGAAGAGCTTGGCAAACACAGAAAGACCTAAAGTGTAAACAATTAAAAATCATTGCTTTTTATCCATTGTGTAGAAACAATTTGAGAAGGTAAATCAGAAATTTGACCAAAATAAGAGATGAGTAGGGAGATCAAACAAATCAGAGTACTCTTCGTAAAATCAAAATGAAACCAAATATATGAAAAAAATAAAACCTTGTTTTTATTTTTTCATTTACTTGTTTCGTTGTGAAATTATGTGCTGGTATTTTGACATTTATTTGAGAAACTTCCCAGGACAGAATAGACTTGGAATGCACCAGAGCACACTGTACCAATTCACTGCTCCAATTCTTTGCGAGCCGCTGGATATCATCATTCTTCTCTTTTTTTGGCGATTCCTTTCTCTCTCTCTCTCTCTCTCTCTCTCTCTCAGGGATTTGGGTAAGTGATTTAAAAGCTATTTTGTAAGGAATGGACAGTCTGGGATCAAGTGCTTAACGGTCTGCAGTATATGGAAAATTGCACTGGGAAGGACTTTCCCTTCTGTGGAGAGAGGTATGAGTAAGATGTGTCTGGCTATAATTACAAATTTTTTCTGATCTTTTGTTTGCTGGATTTCCACTATTCTAGTTTAATTTGAAAAATTTTATTTTGAACTTGATCTGTCCATTCCTTTGCCATTGTCTCTTGATACAGATATTTATGTTGTGTATATATAGTCTGTATATGGAAATGAAAAGTACTTTAAAGGCTGTATTTAGAGTGCCTGCTGTCATTTTTGCTGTACCATGTTTCTCCATTCTCTTTCATTCCAATGTGCCCCAAATGCCAACTTATCTAGTGTTTTGAATTTATCTTGGGACCAGGTTATTGTTTTTATCCATGCTGTAAGGTTTGTATTACTGAGGGAATTTGTAAAACTAAGACTGTGTGAATGTCTTATAATACCATATTTAGTTCTCTGTATAAATACTATATTCAATGTGAAGGTGTTGTGCTAAAACTATGGTTGGGAAGATTGTTGCTGTGCCCACCTTGGTATCTGTTTTGGAACCATCCATATATATTTTTGTGTGTAATGGAAAATGCATTACATGTGCGGCATATATCTGTTAGAACTTGTTTCTAGATAGGGTAACCTTTACCCATTTGTGAAAAGGTCACAAGTTGGCAATACTGCATTCCAGAACAGCCTGAATAAGAGATGCAGCTGCTACTTTACTAAAAGTCAAGTGACCAGTGAAAAGTAAGCAGTAATTCCTGCAGACTTGTTGGTATATCTTTCAGCTTGCTGGTCAGTTTATCATCTATAGTGCTCTATAGATGTTTTATATTTTGTTGCATACAAAGTTTTCCATACACGACAGTTAGGTATGTGTTTTATTTTTACAGTATAGTTTAAATTCAGAACTTGTCTTCTCAGATGAAGTGGAAGTTTATAGGTTTCAGCATACAGATTTTGGACTTAAAAGTTGCAATATGACTAGAGTAATACAGAGACTAGAGTAATCCTATACACCACAACATGTGGTGTATAGGATCTAGCCAGTGTAAGGCCTTGCCTTGAGTTATAAAATGGTCCTCCATAATCAAGTTGGGATTTTATTAAAGCTCCACTCCAGATAAATGGGGTATATATAGTGTGTTTCTATTTGCTCCCCACATTGTTGCAAATAAAACTTTTATGATATTTAGTTTCTTTAAACAGCTTGTTCTTAAACATTTAATGTGTTCCATAAAGGTCAGTTTTTATCAAGAGTTAATCCTAGAAATTTTATGCTTGGTGTTATAGTAATCATCTGTTCTCCAAGCTTCAGCTCTGGGTACAGATTTAGCTTCCTACAGAAATGTATCCTGCCATCTGTGGGGAGATTCAGAAGTCATTGTTTTTTGGGCCCATTCAAGAACTTTATTAATTGCTCCTTGTAGCTGATGTTCCATTGTTTGCATGTTGTGAGAGTAGCAAGAAATGCTGAAATCATCTATGACTGTGTCCACTGTATTTGGCATTTGTTTTGCTTTTGAGTGTATTTTTATGTCAGAGAGATAGTGCTGAGTACTGAACCTTTGCGGTAATCCTTCAACCTTTGAAAGACCCTTGAGAGAGTGATTAGTATTCTGACTTGGAGGGTTGATTATTGTAAATAATTTCTTATAAATATTGGGGGGGGGGTGTCCTATCATTCCAATGTTGTACAAATCTCTGAGAATGCCAAATCATGCTTTCTCTAAATTGAAACATACCATTACCAAATGTGTTTTTATTGTTTACTGCTTTAATCGTTAAATCTAAAGCTGTCCTGTTTTTCTGAAACCACTTTGATCCAGACTAAGTAGGTTATAGTATGCATTTATAATTTTTTTCTAGAATTTTTCATATACAACTGATAAGAGCTATGAGATGACAATGGTTCAGATTTGTGATCTTTTCCTGATTTTAGATATGCCAGAACTATTGTATGATGCCAGGGGCAGGCCATCCCGAGGGGTGGAAGGGTGCACTGCACTCAGGTGCCAACTTTCAAGGGGCACCTGAAATTTACATACACATGAAGAAAATTTTAAAGGGGATGCCAAATTTCAATTCACACCTGGGTGCCACATACTTCCGGAATGCCCCTGCATGATGCCATTGATTTGGGAAACAATTTTCTAAATATATTCTGCTGTAAAATAGGAGTAGCAATATGTTTGATTTTTCTTCTAATTGTTTTAAAATCATTACTATTCCATCTGGACCAGCACTTTGTTTTGCCTGACCCCAGTGCCTTGTGCAGTTCTGTCAAAGTGAAAGCTTCACTGCACAGTTAATTTTTTTCTCAAGAAATTCAGATTATGTTCTTCTGCTTGAGTTTTATATTTCTGAAACGCTGAAGTGGATGAAGTATTATCGGAAATATTTGAAAAGGCTTCTGAGAATGGATGTCTGTGATGTCTTCTAGGTCAACTGTATCTTGTCCGTTGTATTTAATAAATGATGATGAGATTCTCTGATATCTGTTGTTCATCCTGTTTGAGACCAAGTCTATCTGTTTTTCTGGTTATAGTTGAAATGAAACAGATACATGACTCTTTTTTATTTTTCATTATAAGGTATCTGGATTTTCCTTTTGTTTTTTTGTATTTTATTAAATTGTCTGTGGTAGAGTATTTTTGGAAAGTATTCCATGCTTTGATTTTCTTGTTTCACTTGACAACATGATTCATTCCACCATGGTTTACGATGCGTGGGTAATTTTGTAAATATTTCTGGTATTGTAAATTCTGCAGCATTTGGTAGCTATTTTGTTACATAGTTATATGCAGTAAATGGATGTTTGTTGGATCTGCTGCTACTGTTCAAGATGGCCAGCTGCTTGTACTTCTCCTAACATGCTTTGTCTTGCATACATTTTAGTGTTCATTCTGATTAGCAAGAGATGATTTTCTTTATGAATATCTATACTAGATAGTGGTTGCTGTTCAAGGAACTACTATGTACTGCCCACTAGAGTAAAGAGTTCAAGTGTGTTTGACAGAAGGTAAATCAGAAACTTGACCCATGGATATTCCATCAATTTAAGACTGTTAAGTTATATCTTTCAAGAAAATTTTCAATGTCCCATCCTCTTTTGTCCATATTTTCATTTCCCCCATAGAGGGTGATGGCCATTTAAATCTCCCATAAAAAGAAAAGGAAGGGTTTGGCTAATTCTTCTAACTCCTCATATCTTATATATTAGTATGGTAGCAGGTAAACGGAAACTATTGTTAGATAAATGCTTATTGCAATGCATACTGCTAATAGATTAGTTCTTAATGGGATTAGCTTGATAGGCCTGCTGAAGTTTATCCGAACTGCTACACCTCCATGTGCTATGGTATTTGTTTATATGTGTCTTTTCTGAATATACTTTAGTGCAGGCCTAGCAAACCCAAATTGTTCTGTGGGCCACCTTCATGAACTACAAATTTTCCGCAGGCTGCACATAAAAAAAAAAAAAATCTTTTAAAGATAAAAAGTCAAATGCCATAAAAATTATTTTTTTCATTTTTATTATATATCTACATCAATGAGATAACTGCTTTCTTTGTGATCACCCAAAATTTTTTAAAATCTACTTCAATATCAATATTGGTAGTTGCACATCATAACAAATTTGTTATTGAAGCTCAAGATTTACTTTTAATAAATTTAATTTTTGAAAAGAAAGTTTCACAAACAACTGGATTCGCATGGGCAAAAAATCTTAATTTGGGATACTTTTCAACTGTCACATAAGTGTTGTAAAAGTTGATTTTTGATGTCGTGGAGTGAATGTGTTTTAATTCATTATTGCACTGTAAATCAGTTACTTCCATTTGCAGAGTTTCCAGTTCGAAGAAGGGAATGAGTGTTGGGGATTTGAAAAGTACAGCTGGTCTAGTATTATACGGGATGTTGAGAATCATAGTGGTGTAAGTCAGTAATTTTATAAATATCAGCTGTTCATATTTCCTGCCTTCTCTATGTGTCCACTGTTTAGTTTCATAGCAAAGTTAAGTCAAAGTTGCAGTTCTAACCAAGAGCAGTCAGCACTTATTTTGAATAGTTAACAACATGAGCAAAAAGGTTTAGAATCATAGTGAAGTAAGTCTGACTTATGCCATTCTGTTCTTAAACAGGTTGTATGATGGAGGTTATGTTTCAAGTTTGTACTGTTGTAGCAAGATGTTTCATATTTCGTATTTCACATTTTCATGTAACAAGATGTGTTTTAAGTTGAAATCTCAATAAATAGAGGATTTTAAGAACACCAAGGTATCCTTATCGTTAATGAAACCGATTCAAGAAACTTCAGTTGAAGTCATAGAACACAAATTCATGGTTTCTGGCCACACTTACCTTCCAAATGACTCAGACTTTGAACTGATTTAGCAAAGCTGGAAAAAAACAAGATTATCTATGTTCTGGATGGATGCTATGAAGTCTACCAGAAGTTGTCTTTTAAGTTGAAATCTCAAGAAATGAAGCACATCAAGAGGCCAACCAAGTAGAAGAAGAATGCCAGGAAACTTCCTTCAGACCTTGAAAATGTAAGAGGAAAGAGTCAAAAAGAACTGTAGCCTGAAGACTTTGCAATTCAGGTCAGGTGTATGTGAACTCAAAAGGAACACAAGTAGAGTGTAAGCAGTTTGAAAACTTAGATTATGGTTGTAAAAAAGATGCACAGAGTACTTAATAGACGAGGAAAGGAGAAAGAAATCTGATAATTTTATATCCATGGCTGATTTTTCTTGGCAGAAGTTAACAAGATTTTTAGAAAAAGTAAGCAGGGGGAAGTCTGCAGGAGAAGATTTAAGTGGTAAAGATGTAGCAGCACAAAAGATAACTAACAAACAAAAACAGTTACTTAAGGATCACATTAATATTTTCCTAGCATTTCAAAGTCATTACACTCAAAAAGCTAATCCAAGCAGGAAGTTCCTTAGCCCTGACTTGAACGTAAGGAAAATGTATTTGCTTTATTGTGAATTGTGTAAGCAAAGAGAGACGAACTTCTTAAAGAGTATTACTATAGATGTCTTCAACACAGAATTTAATTTACATTTTCACGTTCCTTGAAAGGACTTACAAGGCCTGTGGCAAGTATAAACAGTTGATTGAAGTAGAAAAGGGCAAAGAAAGGACAGGTGATTTGGAGGGGCAACATGTTTTGCATTTGGCAAAAGCAGAGAAAGCAAGAAATCAAAACCAAAGTGCTGATGGGGGAAAGGCCAGAGGAAATTCTGACATCTATACAATCATGATATATTTACAAAAAGCCCTGCCATTCCTAAAATTAACTGTTTCTGAGGCCTACTATAGGTGCAATATGTAATGCTATAATTTAAGTTTGCATGACATCACAAATAACCTTGGCTACATGTATGTTTGGGATGAGACCATTGCATCCAGAGGTCCACAAGAGATTGCTTCTTGCCTGACTAAGTATATTAAGTGGAACAAAAAAAAAAAAAAAAAACATGTGATGTTATAGAGCGACACATGTACTGGCCAAAATCAGAACACCAAGATATCCTTATCGTTAATGAAACTGATTCAAGAAACTTCAGTTGAAGTCATAGACCACAAATTCATGGTTTCTGGCCACACTTACTTTCCAAATGACTCAGACTTTGAACTGATTGAGCAAGCTGGAAAAAAACAAGATTACCTATGTTCCGGATGGATGGTATGATACTACGAAGTCGAGCAGAAGACACAGCAGTTTTATGGTTGTAAAGAGGCAATAAGATGACTTTTTTGAAAACAGAAGCCCTTGAAAAAGGCTTAACAAAATGGAAGAAGAATGTTGAAGGCAAAATGTAAACTGGTTGAAGATACAGTGGCTCCATTATGAAAAAGGAAAACCCATTCACGATCTTGTACAAGCGTACATTGGATGAAGACATCCCCCTTTCAGGGAACTGAATGTCAAACCCAATAAGGATGGTTGACCTAAGATCTTGAAAAGTACTGAACAAGAAAAGTTGTATGATGATCCTAGAGTGCTGAACTTTCTAAAGAAAAGAGATATGCTATACCTTTTCAAATACATCCCTCCGGTTCACCATGCCTTCTTTAACGGTATTAGAAGCTCAAAAAAAGTTGGTCTATTTCTGTTATCTGGCTATGAGGAAGAAGATGAAGCATAAACAGTAGTTTGTTTGTGTTTGTGGTGACAGTGTTTTATGATTATCGAATTAGTGATTATGACTTTTTAATTGCTTTTTTTAAAAAAATGAAAACAACAAAAAGCAAATATATTTAATTCTACGACAGTCTTTTACATTATAATTAAATTTATTATGTTAATCTTAGCTTTTTTATGATCATTCTGCCACAACTAAGACAATCTTAACTATTTTGACAAAAAAGTTACAATGTGCCTATTACTCAGGTTTTTTAAAGTTTTGTTAAAGTGTACTTTTTACAGGGCAAAAATATAAACTCTTCTGTATGAAATCATAGCTTTGATAACACAGTCATCTCCTTACAGTAATTTATCATTTCAAAATAGTAAACTACTTAGAAACACAATGGTGTAAGTCAATTATATAAACCAGTGGCTTCCAATTGGGATGCCACAATTTGGGTTTAAGTTATTTAAACTTATTATTATTTTTTAAAATTTATATATTTATTTCATTATAAAAAGGTGTACAGTATCTTTTTAATTTTGTGGTGATCTATAATTGATGTTTACTTAGTACCTCTATATAAAGAAAATTATTATATATATATATATATAATCTGTATTATGAATTGTAATATTGTTTATAGTTATATTAATGTAATAACTATCACATAACATTTTTTTTATGTATATCTAGTGCACTTGCATTATTTATACACAGCCAATTATAGATTAGCAAATTTACAACATCATAACATCACTTGGGTACCTACCCACCCACCGAAGAAGGGCCAAACAGCCTTGAAACGGTGCCGTCTGGGTGGTGGTGGTATCCACTGAGAATAAGTAACAATAGTCTTCTTCTTCAGGTGAAGCGTTACTTATTCGAAGTAGTGCAATGTTGTGGCAACTCGTGAAGGTATTCACAATATGAGATGTAACTTAAACGATGCCGCTATTGCAAATTTGCTAATCTATAATTGGCTGTGTATAAATGATGCAAATGCACTAAGATATACATAGTCTTAACTCTTTCGCAGCTTGAGGCATAAGCCCTTAATGCATTAGAGTCATTTTTTTTTAATATTAGACATAGTGATATTAGTATACAGAGAGAGAGAGAGGGAATTGGACCTAACAGGCAGAAAATTGAGTAGGGGTGCCGCAAAATAAAATAAATTACTTGGGGGGGGGGTGCCATTATTAAAACAAAAAGGTCGAAAACCACTGCTGACCAAAAAAATTGAATATTAACAAAACCTATCGAGCTCACGTAAATTTTTAAAGTTTTTTAACTTCCAGGTGTATCACAATTCACTAAATTAAATTTTTTTAAGGTTTTTACTAATGCAAACACAAAACAACTTGTCCTCAAAAATCAGAATAGACTGACTTACACCACAATGAATCTCAACCCTCCATATTTCTCATTATTTATCATGCCTAGTGTAGCTAGTGAATGATTTCCCACTGATGTAGTCAGTACTATAAAAATCATCTGTCAGGCTGCAAAAAATATTGTGGCAGGCTACATGTGGTCCGTGGGTTGGCCCGACCTGCTTTAGCAATATGTTTTTTTTATGGTTTAAGACAGGGTTTTTTTGTAAACAGAAGCATATCAGGTCATATACTGTGCTAAATAATCTAGGCTATTATCAGAATCATCATGGAAACCTCCATGGTTCTAAACAAAAAACTGTTCATTAGTCAGGTTTGGGATTACTTTCAACCTGTTGTCTTTGTCTATTACCTGTCTTCCCTTTTTGAAGAAATATTGTTTCCAGGTGTCCTTTTCTTCCTGTGAAAAGTTTTGTGTACAGTTTCTTTTGATTGATTTCCTTCTTGCAGCTCCATGTGATTGGTATTATGATATGATCGTCTCTCATTGTACATTTATCTTTAGTTGTATTTACATTGTGGATTCGGATAGCTGTTGCATCTGGTGCTATCAAGTTATGTGTTTTAATCATTAAATTTAATCATTTTGATCCCGTAAGTAATTGAACATGCCCAGTCTGAGATTATCTGGTTTAGTGGGATGTTCACATCTGTTTGTGATTCTATTGGCTTCTGCCCTTATGTGATTTATGCATATGATGGCATATTTGTATTTTGAAGTTGTATTATTGCTTGTTTTGCTTCTTGGTATGTCACACTGTGCTCTTTGTATTTTCTTTTCTTTTCTTTCTTCAACTGTTCATATTTTCTGAAGTACACATTGCGTCCTCCTCTACAACTGAGACATTGTGAATTTTGGGTTGTACAGCCATGTTGTGAATGATCTCGGTATCCACAAATGGTACATACTTCTGGTGTTACACACTTCTGTGTAACTTTTTAGTCCTTACTTCTGGCATCTGTAGCATGGGATAAGGCTCGGTATCATAGGATACCAAGGGATAAGGCTGGTGGCACCAGCAAAATTGCATCTTGCAATTTTGCTGGTTTTTGTAAGATATGATTTTGACAAAGGGATTGAAGAAGACTTGCTATTGTGCGAAAGTTTACAAACTCATACCACTGGTGAGAACATCTTTAACTATCCATAATTTTATGAACACACACACACAGTATAAGTTTGAAAAATGTGTTGATGTGTGTGCAGTGATGGCGCCAAAGCAATGTTTGGAAAAGTGGGCGTTGTGACACGAATAAAAAATGTAGCAAAAAAACTGCACCAATAGTTACTGTATTCTTCATAGACATTCACTGGTAGCTAAAAATATTTCAATCACACTTAAAACTGTGCAAGACGTCAATTTAAGTCAATCACACTTAAAACTGTGCAAGAAGCACTCCAGATTATTAATTTTTATTAAAATTTGACCATTATAGTCACGATTATTTAAAATTATATGTGAAGATATGGATAATCACCACTCGGCCCTGCTTTTGCATTCAGAAGTCCGGTGGTTATCACGAGGTAAAATACTCGTTAGAATGTTTGAATTGCAGCAAGAGTTGTTGGCATATTTTCTGGATCATAAATTTCAATTATCCGATCAATTAACAAACATTTTGTGGTTATCCAAAATTGCATATCTTGCCGACATATTCACAAAATTAAATGAAGTATGTTTATCACTCCAAGGAAGAAATGTAAACATTTTTAATGCAAGAGATAAAATATGCTCACTGTCTCATAAGTTGCAATTTTGGATCTTAGCTAGGGAGCAAAATAGTTTGGACTCTTTTCCAACACTTAAGGATTTTCTTGAAGAATCCGAACTGAACTCGAAGAAGAAATTCGCAGCAACATTGCAGATCATCTTTGCAATTTACACACGTCTATTAATCAGTATTTTCCATCCTTGAATGAAAAAAATAATGACTTGGTTCAAAATCCATTTGTACAATATAAACCAGCCAGGTTTTCTGAAGTAGATTTTGAAAATCTGATCGATATTACTTCGGAGAACTAACACAAAAATTTAAAGAAGTTTCTCTTATTGCTTTTTTAGGCGATTTACGTTAAGAATACCTTGAGTTGTCGCGGCAGGCAATCAAACTACTGTTGCCATTCGCCAGCACATACTTCTGCAAAACTGGATTCTCACTATACTATGGAACCAAAACAAAGTATCAAAACCGAATTAATGCGGCTCCAGACATGCAATACAACTGTCAACAATTAAACTGGATATAAGAAGAATTTGCCAAAAAAAGAAAATATTACACTCTGCTCATTAAAATATATGTTGAAGTTTTTTGTATACTAATAATAATAAACAAAGAATCTGAAAACAAAATTATCATTTAATTAAGACTGTCATTTTTTTTCCTTACAGGCATGTATACAGGGTGGCTGCATTTATTTATGGGACATGAAAGAGGACAAAACGTGAGGTTGCATTCCTCCTGGAAAAATGTAACTTTCAATTTAAAGGTATTTGACCTTCATCCAAGAAAATCTTTTATGTGCTATGCTAAAAATATTTAAGGGGTTCCATAGTATGTTGTACAAAATATAAAAGGGTTCTGTGACTAAATTTAATTGGGAAATGCCACACTAGACGATCTGGATGCCTCCTAGAGAGTTACTGATAGGTTATCAAAAGCAGCTGGCCTGCAAAAAATGTTTTAGAGATGCAACCTCAAAATGTAAGAAATAATGAATCTCACTGGAGCTTTTCTCTAGAGACTAAGTGTGGATTTCACCATTTCAAGTATCCAGTAAGCCAAGTGGTAATATGGCACCAAATGATGGGAGTCACCTATGCCTAATATTGCCTGGAGAAACAAAGGGGGGTGGCTTTCCTCTGTGTGGTGTGGACACCACACTTGGGCAGCCACCTCCAGCATACTAATTGCAGTGTTTCAGGATTTACACAATGGATTTAGCCCAGGATTATTAACAGTCCCATCATTATGAAGGTAAAAGCAGAGGATTTGATTGTTACAGAATAATCACAACACTTCACTGAAATTTGGCGAACTTGACCAAAAAATGGCATCTGAATAACAGTTTGATCAGTGTTTTAGACCTTGAGTAACAAGCTAGATGGCATAACTGGAAGAGTGCCTGTGACAAGCCTCATGGACAAATATAATCATGTAGGTTGCTCCCACAGCAGCACTATATTTTCTGATTAATTAGATGACTGCTGCCATCAACAAGTCAGGGATGTCACATGGGAAAACAATTAGGTCCTTGAGGTTGTCACAGACATTCACTCAGATAAGCCAGACAAACCGTACTTGCTACCTAGAAGTCTAAAACACTGATGGAACTGATATTCGGGTGACACTCAAGTCAAGTGGACCCAATTTCGGCAAAGTCCGGACGGTCTGTGACAGCCAAATCCCCTGCTTGAACCTTCATGATGGTGGGGCTGCTAGTAATCCTGGGTATAACCTCCATGCACAAGCACACTGTGGGTGACCACCCAGGTGTGAACAAAGGTAAGCAGGGGTTGAGGGGTGGCACCCACACGACATGGAGGAATGCAATACTAAGTGGTAGATGACTCTCATCAACCGGTGCAATACCACCACTTTGCTTAGTGGAGGCTTGAAGTGGTAGAATCCATGTTTAGTCTCCAGAGCTAAGTTCCGATCAATCCTTCCCCCATCTCTTCCATCATGCAGTATGACTGATGACTTTTGAGATTATGATGAACATCATGGCAAGATCCAATCTTCCTTACATTACATTACAGCTCCAAAACGGTGTTCACAGGCCAGCCGCTAGTTAGTACGCTGGACTGAACCTATTGGTAACTCTTTAGAAGGCTTCTGTATCAGCTAGTGTACAATCTTGCTACCTCTACTCTACCAGATAGTGGCTGGAGAGAGTCCGAGTAGTGTGTATGCGGAGGAGGGGGGGGGAAATTGTCGAGGCCACGTTACATCAAGGATCTGGGTATATTCTTACCATGAGTACGGCATATCCAAAAAATTTCATTACTTCATACAGCACGTTCCCCACACTTTTTCTTACTATTGAATACACAACGGATTGTCAAACTAATAAAGTAAGCTTATCTGCGAAAAGATCTAAACTTCCCAAACACTTCCTAGTTCATTTCACAAATATACTTGGTCTCAATTCTAACTTCAACATTGTCAATTTCCACTTGTAGTCTGCCAAACCCCATGTACTTTTTCTGACAGAATCTCAGTTATCAGTTGATTCAACTACTACTCATCTCAGTCGCCCAAATTATTAGCTGTATGATTCCTTTTGCCTCAAAGGTGGTAATTGTGTATATGTCCGTTCTGATATTCCCTGTTAGAAACTTGGTAATTTGGAATCTCCTCTTTTCGATCTTCTCTGGCTTAAAATCTCTCTACCTCATTGTGTCAAATTCAGCTGTTGTCTCTACCATTCTCCCAACTCCTCTAATCACTTGGAGCTCATTGTAACTTGACTTTCTCCAGTCCAACTTTCCTAACAGTGAGATAATTTTCCTTGGTGATTTTAATGTCCACAACTCCAGCTTGCTTCCATTTTCCAGTGACATCGACCCAGCTGGTCGAGATGCTGAGGCTTTTGCAATTACTAATGACCTTGCACAGATTGTTCATTTACCTACAAGAATACCGGACAATCCTAACCATACAGCAAACACGCTTGATCTTTTTTTTTTTTTTTTTTTCCAGAAACAACCCTTCTAAGTACACGGTTAAAGTGAGTGGTCCATTAGGCACCTCAAATCACAACTTGTAATTGTCTCTTCTCCAATGGAGCCTTTATCTCATGGCTAATCCCAACCTTATTGTTTGGTATTACAAGAATGCAAAATGGGATGACGTGCAATTTCTTTTCTTCTTTTCCTTGGTCAGATTATTGTTTCGAAACTTTAGTTGTCAACTTTTGCTCAGATTGTGTCAGTGAAATTATTCTTGTAGGAATTGAATCCTTTACACCACACTTCACTTTAAAATCTCGTCCTTTATCTAAACCTTGGTTTTCCAATAAATGTGCTAAGGCTGTTCAAGAGAAGAATGTTGCATATCATAATTGGCTTGATTCCAATTCTTCGGTTTCTGCCTACACCAAAGCTCGTAACAATTTTAAAGCAGTTATTAATCAGTCAAAACTAGATTTTGTGCAGGCTAAGAATAGAAAACCTGATTCTTGCCCTAATGGTATCCAAGCATTCTGGTCTCTTGACAAAGCTATTGGCCACAACTTTTGCCCATCTCTGTTCCCACCTCTGTCAAAACCAGATGATTCTGTTGTCACTTCGGCCAAAAATAAAGCTGACCTGCTAGCATCCCATTTTTCTTCCAACTCATGTATTAATGATCTTGGTAAAAACATCTCCCACCATTCAATGCCTCCTGTGGTCTTCCATCAAAAGGATTTTGATGAATCTTAATGCTAAGAAAGCTCCAGGTCCTGATGGTATTTCTCCACATGTTCTCAAAACCTGTGCTCCTGAACTTAATCCTGTTCTTTGCCGCCTTGTTTCACTTTCTTATTAAATAGGTGTTTTTCCTTCTGCTGGAAATTTACTCATATACTGCCAGTTCCTAAAAAGGGGGGTGACAAATCCCTCCCATCCAATTATCATCCCATTCCAATTACTTCTACTCTTTCTAAAGTAATGGAGAAATCAATTAACCGCCAAAAAACTCCAGGAGCTTACATTTGGTGAGTATGAGCTTGGCACACCCAGGGTCCTGAGTTGGATATCACCATTCTTCTCTTTCTTGGTAATTCCTTTCTACTTCTCTCTCTCTCTCTCTCTCTCTCTCTCTCTCTCTCTCTCTCTCTCTCTCTCTCTCTCTCTCTCCCTCTAACTCGGGAATTTTTTTTGGCTGGTGCAGCATAAGCTTCAAGCTTCTTTGCACTCTATGGCTAAATAAAAATAAACTCTTAAACTACCTATAAACCTGTCTGATCAACAATTGCCAGTATGGATTCCATCAGTGTCGACCCACTGGTGATCTGTCTTATGTCACCCATTTATGGATAAATTCAATGAAAACATTCGGTGAAACACAAGCAAGTGCTCTTGACATCTCAAAGGCTTTTGATCGTGTTTGACATAAAGGTCTGCTAAACAAGCTTCCATCTTATGGTTTTCCAACTGTTTTTTTGTAATTGGTTATCCAGTTTTCTCTCTGATCGCTCATTGAGGGTGATGGTAGATGGCTCTCTGTCTTCTAACTTCTCCACCAATGCTGGTGTCCCCTAAGGTTCAATTCTTTCCACAACTATTTTCCACTTGTATATTAATGACCTTCTTCCATTGAATGAGAATCCTATTCATAGTATTCATAGAACATATCCTATTCTCAATATTACCATATTGAGAAACCTTGCTCTGCTCAATCAGCTTCAACTTCTCGAATATCCGCTGCTACCAATTCCTTAAATGCCGATCTCCAGGTAATTATCCAGTGGGTCAAAGACAATTTAGTTGATTTCAATCCTACTAAAATCAGCTCTGTCTTAAATCTCACAAAAAGGATTCTTCTTCTCCTATGCTTATCTTTGGTGACACTTCAATTTCTAGGCAAAATGATATATCTCTTTTGGGGATTACCCTGACTTCTAATCTCTCTTGGCACAAGCACATTACAAATATTGCTTCCTCTGCATCTAAAAAACTTGGTTTTCTCTTTTGCTCTCGGCATTACTTTTCTTCCAAATAGCTGTGCACTCTGTATAAATCGCAAATCCACCCTACCATGGAATATTGTTCCCACATCTGGGGCGGTGCCCCCAAAACCTCTCTCAGGCTTCTAGATTCCATTCAGAAGAGAGCAGTTAGGTTAATTAATGGCTCATCTCTAACAGAGTCTCTCCACGCACTGTCTCATAGATGAACTGTTTCTTCTGCATGCCTTTTCTACAGATACTTCCATAGGCACTGTTCTTCTGAATTGGCTTCTATAATTCCCGGTCTCTCTTTCAAAACAGTCTGAACATGTACTGCTACCAGCCAACTTCCATTTACTTTCCAACTTCAAACTCACAGAACCAACTCTTCATCTTCCTCGTTTATTCATTCAACTGCTGTTTTCTGGAACAACCTTCCTTCATATGTATTTCCTGAAAATTACAGTCTACAGAAGTTCAAGTCCAATGTCAACAAATATCTTCCTTTGTCTTCTCAACACCAACCCAAGCAAGGTACTAAAGTACTATAGGTTCTAATACCTCTCGTGTTTGGGGTTTTCATAAAAAAAAAAACCAATATTCTTGATATCATTTCAGCAAGGTTTCAAAATGTTATTCAGAACTTTTACAATTAAGTAGATTTTAATTATAATGTATTAATGTGGGACAATCTAATCAGATAAATATTGAAAAAAAAGTAAAAGGAACAGTTTTCAAAAGAAATTATGATAGTCATAAGTATTATTTGAATTCTGTTACACTGTGAACTACATAAGTATAAATGCTAAATTGGGAAATCTTCAAAGAAGTAATTCTAGAAGCCCTTAACTTTTTATAGCTTTTAAAGGGCTATTGTTTTAGATCTAGTCCATGGGTTGTAACAAAAAAGAAAGCCTGCCTGTGATGAATACAAATTATTAAGAGATGCAAACACCATACAAAGAGTATAAATGAATCTCTAATAAAGTTATCTGGAGAGAAATGCTAAAGCCAACTGAAAAGCATTGGAAAAGGTGGTGAACTACATAATTAAAGAATTTTTTGCTTATATGTACATTAGAATAAAGTGGCAAATGACAATGACCATGTATTTAAAATTACATGGTCAATGTCAGTGGTCCTCTAGGCACTTCAGATTGCAACTTGGTGACAGTCTTCTCCAATGGAACTTCTCTCTCTAATCACCATTCTCAGCCTGTGTCATTTAGCATCAGAAGAATGCAAAATTTGAGGATTTCTGTTAATCTTTTCCTTGGTTCAATTACAGTTTTAAATTTTCTGATCTTAATGTTTGCTAAAATCAAGTCAGGGAAATAATTCTTGTAAGGATGAAATCTTTTTTTGACAATCCACCTTGAAATCTTGTCCTTTATCTAAATTTTGGTTTTCCAATAAATATGCTATGGCTGTTCAAGATAAGAATGTTGTATGTCACAAGTGGCTTACATCCAAATCTCCATCATCATTTTTCTACCTAAACTAAAGCTCTTCTAACTCTTGTATTGTCAGTCTTGATAAACCACCTCCTACCATACCCAGTACACTGTACTCAATGCTTCTTATGGTCCTCCAACAAGAATGCTGTTAGAAGAATTCTGAACAGTACTGATGGCCAAAAAATGCTTGCTGCAGGTGATTGTAGATGGCGGCTTCATCTTCACAAATTGTTTTGTTCCCCAAGGTTGTTATTTCTCTTATTGAGTGGAAGTGCTATCCATAGTATTTCTGATGGCAATTCATGTCAGTATAACTTCCAATTTGAGAAACCTTTTCCTGCACAAACAAACTGAACTCCTTGTATATCTTTCACTAAGCCCTCAAATGCCAATCTCTAGGTTATTCTCAAATTGGGAAAAGACAATTAAGTTAACTTGAATCCCTCAAAGACTCAGTTTTGTTTCACTTCTTGCAAAAAAAAAAAAAAAAAAAAAAAAAAGTCTATTGTTCTTATGCTCGTTGTCAGTGGCACTCAGATTCCTAGAAGACTAAATAAAAGACTATTATCACCTACACCTATCTCCATTCGGGATTACCCTGAATTCTAATCTGTCGTGACATAAGCACACCACAAATATTGCTTCTTATGCATAACAAAACTGGGTTTTCTTTCCTACTCTCTGCATTTCTTTTCTTCTAAACAACTGTCTCTGTAGAAATCTCAAATCTGTCTATCCTACCATGCAATATTGTTCCCACATATGGGGTGGCACCACCCAAATCTCTCTCAAATTTTGCAACTCCATTCAAAAGATGGCAGCCAGGTTAATAAATGTTCTGTCTTTCTGCTGTCTGTCAACAATGACGTTCAGTTTCTGCTGCATGGTTTTTCTATGGGCATTGTTCTTCTGAAGTGGCATATGTAATCCCCCACCCACTCTCCTCCAAACCAGCTTGAATAAGTACTGCAACCAATCAGCATCCATTCATCAAACTCCCAACCTATAGAACTAACTTTTCCTCTTCTTTATTCTCTTCTACTTCTATTTTCTTGAACAACCTCCTTACGCATGCATTTCCCGAAAATTAAAATCTACAGAAATTCAAGAAGTCTAATGTCAACAAGTATCTCCCATCTTTCAAGTCTTTGAAGAATGCATGGTACTATGTGCTATAGGTTCCAATATTTTTCATGCTTAGGGTTTCGTTAAAAAAAAAAAAAAAAAAAAAAAACTTAACACTCACGAGTCACTTTTAGATATTTACAACTAAAAAATGTTGGCATATTCAGTTTTTCTGAATAATTTGCTATCATCTACATCACACACACACACGTCTTATATAGCAACACTCCAATTCTACTTTTGTTTTTCAATCACTTATATCACACCAAACTAAAGAATATCTTGACAGTTCTGATATACTCTGCTCGACTCAGAGTATACCTTCTCCCCTTCTTTTATGGTTTTTCATTATATATTGTATTTATCATATTATTAAAATTCTGCATTTAATATATCAGAAGAATTGACTTCATGCTTCTGATATTGCTGTTATGTACTATTCCTGGTAATAGTGGGGTATAAAGGCATGTGAGCATTTGTTTTTTTTGTGTTCTTCATATCCTATCACATCCTTCCTAATTGCAATGCTCAATTTTCCAGAATTTTACAATATCTGATTTGTTCTAGTACTTACGTACAACTATTCAGAAGTTAACTATTATTTGCCCATGGTCATAGGCCTTGTAATTTCCTAACTATTTAGAAATAACCACAAAAGGAAGGTTTTAAGTGATATATTGAATCTACCTATGTTTCTTTTCTCTATCGCACTATTCCTTACAGAAATATTTACCACAGTATCAATAGCATGAGAAAATACTCATATTTTTGCACTAGTCCTCTTCAAATTATCTACTTCTACAAAAGCAATCTTTTCTATCAATAAGTACAGACCATATTAAAAAAAATTTTACCTCACAAACCTTGCACCATCCTTCCATGTTGGAGTTGATTGATAATTCTCTCTTATTGGGCCTGGGTAAAATTACACGCATGTTCATTAAATATCATTAACTTTTGCATCTACCAGGTGCAACCTGGTTATGTTCTACCTATTACTGCTACAGAATATATTTACTCTTTCTTTAACCTGGCAGTGATTATGTGGGATCTCTTAAGTGCTGCTCCAAAATATCAACTGAGAATTAATTATTAGTTGACGGTTAATGTTTTTACTCCATATCTACCTAAATATAGATAGTTTCCTTAAGTATTTTGGAAATAACTCAGTAAATACATATTTACTCAGAATTATAGTCAAAAATTATACATGGAATGGAACTGCCAAAAGTTGCACAACACTTTTTTTTTTTTTTTTGGTTGCTATTCTTGTATTCATAGAAGAAAAGGGGGCATCCGTACTAATCTTTTCAAAACTACCTTTCTTGCTATTGATGCAAATGATCAAAGGAACAACTTGAAATCACAGTTTTCATTTTTAATAAACTATACAGATATTACTAAGGAGAAAACAATTGGTGTCTCAACACTCTCCCACATAATTCATGATCTTGAGACACCAAGTGAAGATTGCAAATTATGTGGGCAATAATAATATAAAAATAGTTTAGAAATAAAGTATAAATATCTAAAAATATTACTAATGAGAAAAACAATTGGTGACTCAACCCTCTCCCACATAATTCATGGCCTAGAATCACCAACTGTTTCTCTCCTTAAGATAAACCACGTGATGCAAGCTATAAATAAACAACTTCATTTCTGCAAGGATTCAGATGCTGCAGCCTCATTTTTCTTACAGAAATAACTGACTTTCAGTTGTTTAATTCACCTTTTTTTCCTCTTTGCAAAGTTCTTTGTAACAAAAAATTGCATCTTGAATCTTCCTTACCCCAGCACTCCTACAATTCCACATTAGGATCATTTTCAAAGGCAATTTTCATAACTTAATTTATCATATGAAAGCACTTTATAGATTTTTCACTTGCATTACTAACACCTGAAGACATTTTTAGAATTTTTAAATTATTCTTGAAAAAATGAAAATAGCTAAAGATATAATTAAGCTTGAAATGAAATAAGATTTTTTTTTGAAATTTTCAATAAATACAAAGCACAACTCATTTAAAATCAATATGTCAATGAATTAACAAGAGGTGATGAATTAACAAAACAATAAATAACAGGGCAATGAACAGTGAGAACTTACTGTATAATATATTAAATAAATTATAGCATAGCAGTGTAAAGATAACATCTTATTTAGAAAACCTGATTAAACTACTATGGTGTGGTCACACAAGAATTTGATACAAGAAACAAGTTTGACATTTATAGGGTGGTTATAAAGTCCTTAGCTGTTTTTTTAAAAAATTGTAAATTGAAATCTAACAGAAGAAAACATTTTACACAAGTGACATACGATTTTAAGGAGATTCTTTTAGAAAAAAGAAAAGCAGTGACCACAAGAAGGGCAAAGTTTATATAATTACAGTATACAAATAAAAAGAGAAATAACCATTTATGTTATTGTTTTAAGTTGTGGAAAAAAGGATAAAGCCAACAGATGTTGTTGCAAGATAAAGTTTCAATAGTTTCCTTTTTATGAAAATAACCAGTGTTATAATGGGTTTCCACCATTTTTAGCATTTTTAAATTATTCTTGAAAATATTTAAATAACTGAGGGTATAATTAAGGATGAGATGAAATGTATAGGAAATTTTTAGAAAATTTAAATAAATGCACAAAACATAATTCATTTAAAAGTAATATTAGCATTAGCATTAGTAGAGGCATATGATGCAAGAAAACAATATTATGTAGCATCAGCCAAATAAAAAAGAAAAAAATCCCTTCTCATTTCATCCATCCATTCGCTCCAAATGTTTGTCTAGTTCTGCCTTGAGCTTATTTAAGTTGCTGACCTCCACTATGGCAGATGGAAGTTTGTTCCAACTATCAACACCCACTGGCTAAAGGCAAATTTCCACACATCTATTCTACAATTGTCTTTCCTCAATTTGAATTTGTCCTCTCAGATGAGTAATTTGAGCAAGAGGAAGAATCCCATTAGCATTGAGCTTGCTCAATCTATTCAAGGCCCTATACACCTCAATTAGATCACCTCGCAGGTGCCTAGTCTCCAGAAGCTGCAATTTGCAGAACTTAAACCTTTCTTGTTAACACCAACCCTTTGTTCCACTCACCAATCTTGTTGCCCTTCTCTGTACTCATTCCAAACTCTCATTAACATTACTACAAGACTCAAAGAAACAGGAAATCATAACAGACCATGGCATGAATGTCACAGGTCATGGTCTGACTGAAAGTTGTACAAATAGCTGAAACCATTGATGAACAGGACTTCCACTGCTCACTTCATTTCTAACACACACACATTTGGCCTCTTGAACTACTGATGTTCTTTGGTGCAATGTTGGAAAGATTCTTTGTGTTTACATGAACCAAAATCATATGTATGCATCAAACCTTATACCCAGATAAGCCTAAATGCAGAGCCTTATCCACTGGATTCTGAAAAAAAAAATGGAAACAGAATCATTTTGGTTAGCATGCATGTTTTGGACTGGCAAAGCACTATTTTCAATTGAACAGAGTAAGAAATACTCCTAATTGTCCCACATGACTATCAAATTTGTCCCCGGGGCTCACATCTGGTGAGTATATCATCATTCTTCTCTTTCTTAGTGATTTCCTTCTACTTTTCTCTTTCTCTCTGTCAGGGTAACTCGGGATTTTTTTTTTTTTTTTTTTTGGTTGGTGCAGCATAAGCCTCAGGCTTCCTTGCACCATATAGCTAACAATAATAATAACTCACTCACATAAAATTTCAGAAAGTCCCTCTCCATTCACCAAAGGTGAGTGTTTGGTGCAGTTTTATGCTTCACTTATACTCAGGCCATTTCTTTTTGAAAGGACCACACCTTTCAAGGAAGAATACAAATACTGATGCATTATTATTAATGCTCTTAAAATGTATTTAAATTCATAGCCATATTTAATATGTGCCAATATAATTTAATTCAGTTTAATTCACCGAAGAACAGGAGCTTCATGGTGTATATTATGGGGGAGGGGAGGTTTCAAAAAAGATCAGTATTCTCCCAGAAGTGGTGATAGAAAGATGAATTTTTTATTTTTTTTATTATTTGATACCTTGAAATTTCTATAGCAACCAAAAAAAATTTTGGTTTTGATCTGGCAATTCATTTTTTTTCCTGGCAGAGCTGAAGTGAAGTGGCACAATGGATCAAGTGGAATACAGATCAATGATTCAGTTGCTCTTTCTGCAAGGGAAACACCCAATCCATGAAGAAATGGTCACTGTTTAGGGAGAACACTGCTCACAGGTTACAATGTTATAGCACATTGGCATAAACAATTCAAATGTGGAAGAACTTCATGCACTGAGGTTTTATTGAGTATTATTTCACATGTCCCAGAAACTGCTGTAAGAGAAGAGTATGTTTTAAAAATTGAGTCATTAATCCTGGAAGATTGCTGTATTAGCATCAAAGAACTAGCTGCAGAACTCCAAGTTAGTGTAGGTCTGTGGAGAACATCATTCATCAACAGTTGCATATCACTAAAGTGTCTGCTAGATGGATTCCCAGGCTTCTGACCCTACCAGAAGGAAAGGGCACAACGTGCACATGAAATGTTGTCGACGTGCCAAGAAAAATAAGGAGCTTTTTTCATGGCTATTCACCATGGATGAAACTTGAATCCATTACTATGACCCTCAAACTAAACAAATGGAAGCATGCAGAATCACCCCACCCCCAATAAGGCAAGGTGCAACCAAGTGACTTACCAGATTACCTTCAAAAGCATTGTACTGTGATGGCAAAGTATTATTCCAACCTCCTCATAAAGCTATATGCTGCTATAAAAGAAAAAAGAGGGGGAAAGCTGTTAAAAGGTATGGGCCTGTTTCACGATAATGCCCCTGTGCATTCCTCATATGCAGTGAGGTGTGCCTATGAATTTGTTTGAAATATTGCTGCAGTCTGCTCATTCCCTCCCAACCTTGCACCCTTGGATTTCTTCCTCTTTCCTGCCCTGAAGTCCATTCTTCGTGGAAAACACTTTGCTGCTGAATGAGATGATTTCTTTTCCACCAAGTTGTGGTTTGAAGGACAGTCAGAGGACTTCTACAAAACTGGCTTGTGGCAGTGTGAGGAGCAGCAAAAATGTGTCATTCTGTCTGGTGACTATGTTGAAAAAATGTAAGAGATGGTATTTGTTTTAACCTTCTATCATAACTACTACTGGGTGAATACCAATTATTTTGAAACCCCCTCTTATATAGAATGTAAATTAACATTTAAAGAACCATAAAGTAAAACTTTGTTAGAGGAGTTGGTTATACACTTTCTAAAATTAGGAGATTATGCTGCATACACAAGGGCACTAATGCCTCCAGGACATGATCTTCATACATGATGGAGTGTTAACAAATATTACCCAACCAGTTTCTAATCTGTTGTGTAAAACATTTGCACCCAATAAAATAATCATTAAGAATTTATGGGATCCTTAGCTTCCACATTTGCCAGACTTGACTTCTGAAGATTTTCATCAATATTTAAAAGGTTGTGTTTATAGAGATAACCATTTTTTTAGATCTTCTAAAGAATAATCAATAATATTAAAAAAAAATTTCAGACATCTCTATGGACTTGTTGCAGGAAAGGGTAACCAATATTAGATCAATCAGGTGGTCCTATAAAACACATTTTACTAATTATATAAAATGCAACCATCTTTTGTATTACAATAAAATCTTGGCCCTCTAGTGGTGAACTCTGAAACTTTTTTGTTGTATGAAAGAAAAAAAGCACTCCATTAAATTTTATATCTGGCTGTAACTAGGTTGTTGAGGTGTGCAGCAGCAGCACACATTTTGAGCAAACCAGAATTCAAGCCCACATGACAGCTAAATATGATTATATTCATTACCAAAATTACAAGTTTAAAACTCCTCTGACCTAGCAGTTGTACTGCAATATAAGTAGAACATTAAAAAAAAACTTTTAGATTCTATAAGGCTTCGTTTTACAATTTTTATTATTTATTGTCAAATGCTTTAGCCAAGCATCTGACACAGTTCTACAAGGAAGGGTGCTATACAAAATGGAATCTATTGGGGGTCTCAGACAAGGTCTTATAGGTGGACTGAGGGATGGGTGAAGCATAGTTACCGTACCTTCCCCATCAAATCTGGGGACAAATATATTCAACATAAAGAATATGGAAAAATCTTTATTTAAGAAAATAAATATAATGATTAAACATATGAAATTATCATCATTAAAATATTAATTAATAATTTTAAGTAAATTATAAAATAAAATTAATATTAAATTATATGGTGTTAGGAGGACTATCTGGTCATGTTTTTTTGTAGCCAGCAGAATAAACTTTGCCTTCTCAAGTTATCATGATACTGCACTACAATTCTTTCAAGCAAATGACACTGTCAAAAGGTTACCCGCCAAATGCACTACTTTCAAACAAATGAGTTTGAAAGCAGCAAAATACTAGGGGGTAATTAGATAAAAATACAACTTTGTTCCTGTGAGCATTAAGGTTGCCTACTTGTCACATAATAATAATGGACGACAGTGGAATGAGTGACACTGTCTCCCATATCGCTTCCACAACTGAAGGTCAAGACCATCCAGCCCAATCAACTGGAAGTGCTTCCTGTGCAACTGTGCTGGCGACACCCGGGGGGGGGGGGTAACAAGAAGTCAACGCATGAAGTGGAGCATTAAAATGAATACATTCATCATGCAAGCACACTACAAAGTAACTAAGCTAGAGACAAATATGACAATGTACAGGATGAAACTACACACCAAGTGACTGGAACAATTCCCAAATGTTCAGATCACCAAACAGTGAATAGATATGGACCATCGTCAAGAACAGAATGATAGCTGCTACAATCTTGAAAAAATTCAAGCACTAACAACAAAGAATATGGATACAATGGAACCAGAACTGGAGGAGGAATAGCAAGTACAAAAACTACAATCCTGAGCAGCTGAAGTGGAAACAGACAAGATTACAATATCCAGAATAGAAGAAGAGTGGAAGAAAGCCCTAGCAGAATTCGAGGGAAAGGAGCTCACCAAAGACACAATAGAATCCTGTGGCAAGTCACAGACCACCTCAATAAGCAAATAATACCAGATTATCTCAACAACAACAAAGTAACACTAGACATCATCAACACGGCCATTTACTGTGTGGCTGTAGCAGCCACCAGGATTAATGAAAGGGAAACCAGAGACTAATATAACACAAACCGCAAAGACTAACATAACACAAATCGCAAGAAACCACCAGTCAGGGAAAAAAAGGCTACAGCAGAAGATAGAAGAGATAAGAGTGATGATAGGCCAACTGACACAATACCAATGGGTGTAACAAAATTTACCAGCTAATAAGAAAAGGCCATCCTCAAAGAAAGACAACATACACAGCAAACATGAGACCTATAATCAGAGGATTGAAGAATACCTTGACACTTCAAGCAGAAACTGCTGGCATCAGCAAGAGACTTTGCACTACAGGGGGAGAGAGAGAGCTCAGAGGAAAACAGACAAGAGGACATTTGATGAAAACCAGAAAGTCTTCTACAGGTAAATTTGGCAAGAGGAGAAGTAAGGTAATCCTGGGGAAACCTGAGGAGTAATGAAGTTAGCCATAAGGCCAAGCCCCTGGATAGATGTAGAAAGGAAGAAAACCAAGAACATACAAGAGATGACAGAATGGGAGATTCAGGAAGATTTTCAACAGTAGATCAGGAAGTCCTACAACTGGCAAACCCCAGAAATTACCTGTACAAGAATTTCAGCTAACACACACACACACACACACACACACACACACACACACACACACACACACACACAGGTAAATAGTGGAGCAGTTCACCAAGATAATAATGCATCCTAACACAATCCCAGAGTCACTAGCTCAAAGAATCACCTGCCTGAAGGCTAAGGACAAAGACACCACAAACTCAACAAAGTACAGAGCAATCGCCTATCTTCCAACAATATATAAGGCCGTCAACTAACAATATACGACAATGTACCAACTGCATAACTAAGAAGAAATCAGACAACTGGTCAAGCAGCAGAAGGGATGTAAGTAGATAATGCAAGAAGCAATTGACCATTGATGCTGCAGTTATGGAGTAAGCCTACAAGAAGTACTGCAACCTGTATACAGCCTACATCGAGTACCAAAAACCCTTCAACTTTGTGCCCCATAGCTGGCTGATAGAGACATTGAAGATCTATAGAAGCAACTCGACACTGACATGCTTTCTACAAGCAATGATGGCAAAATAGAGGACCACCATCAAGGTCAAGAACATCATGACCAGACCAATACCCATCAGAAGAGGAATCTTCAAGGAGGATACCCTAAGCCCGCTATGGTTCTGTCTAGAACTCAACCCACTGTCCACCACACTTAATAACAGCAAGCATGGGTATACAGCTTCTTCCTCCCTAAAAGAAGGGAGGAAAAATCTGATTACCCTCTCTCTCTTTCTCGCCTAATTTACATGGATGACATCAAGCTCTATGCAACACCAAGCTGGGGGAGATTATGGAATCAATATATAATGATGACCAACAGGCACCAACACCACCCAAAGTCAGCCATCAAGACTGACCATAGCACGTAAAGAAGGAGGGGGGGGGGAGATACTGACTAACCTCACTGAACAAGAGAGGGTGAATAAGAACCTATGGGATGACTTCCAGGAAAACACAACACCAATCTACCAAGCCATAGGAAAGACAGAATAATTGCACACAATGGGACTACACTCACACAACCAGAAAAAAAACGAAGACAGTTGGGCACAGAAGGCACTCCATGGCAGAGACTACAATGCCCTCTATCAAGATTACATAAATGGCTTTCAACACTTGGCTCATGAACGGAAGGCTCTTCCCCGAGACTGAAGGATTCATGCGCACCATCCAAGACTAGGTAATGAACACCAGGATCTACAGAAAATAAATTGTGAAGGACCCGGGAGTAACAAATGACACATGTCGATGATGCCAGTTGGTCCCAGAAACAATCTAGCACATCACTGCAAGATGCATAAGCAGAGGTATATGAAGCAAGAAAGCAAGCTTATACAGCATCAGCCAAAAAAAAAACCTTCCCATTTCACCCATCCATTCATTCCAAATGTTTGTCTAGTTCTGCCTTGAATTTATTTAAACTATCAACTTCCACAATGATAGATGGAAGTTTATTCCAGCAATCAACTACCTGCTGCCTAAAGGAAAAGAATCGCCCTCACCTACTTCCACATATCACAGTCATGATATTTTGTGTGTAGCATCATACATATCTCTGTACTAAAAGCATAAAATTTCAGCTGTGTGTCTTAATTTGTTTTTCTCTTACAGAGCTGAATGTGTGACGAAGTAGCATCATGGACAAAGTTGAAGCCAGAGCTGTAATCCAATATCTGTTCTTGAAGAGGAAATCTCCTAAAGAAATCTACGAGGAGATGACTGCTGTATATAAGGATGAAGCCCCATCCTATGGCATTGTGAAGCACTGGCATAGACAGTTTATGTGTGGTTGAACATCAGTAGAATCTGAGCCCATTCCAGGTCATCCCCATTCAGCCATTGATGACAACACGATCAGAAAAGGGAAGTCGTTAATCATGGAAGATCGCCAGATATCTGTGTTTGAATAGTCCCATGAGGTGAAGATTACTGTGGGCTCTGTTGAAACAGTCCTTCATGACCAACTCCATTTAGGAAATTGAGTGCAAGATGGATTCCCCATTTATTGACTGGTTTCCAGAAGGCTGATTGACAACAGAAATCAAAAGAGTTGTTAGCCCTGTGCCAAAAAAATGAGGAAGACTTTTTCTCTCATCTAATCACTCATGATGAAAGTTGGATATCACCATTTCAACCCTAAAAGTAAAAAGCAGCCCATGGAATGGCGACATTATGGTCCCCCCCCCAAGAAGGCAAGGGTCCAAGTGTCAGGAAAGGTCTTGGCAGGAAAGGTCTTGCTGACATTGTTTTGGGATGAGAAAGGAGTAATAATGACCGACTACCTGCCGAAAGGTAGAACAATTACAGGTGCCTATTATGCCAACTTACTCACAAAATTACAGAATAAAATCAAAACATGTAGGCGTAGCATGCTGTCCAATGGTGTGAGAATGCTTCAAGACAAGCCCCAGTTCACAATTTTGAAATTGCAACAACACAAGCAGCCACTTGTGGATATGAAATACTGTCCCATCCAGCCTACTCACCCGATCTTGTACCATCGGACTTCTTGTTTCCTTCCCTCAAATCATTTCTTCGGGGGGACCCACTTCCCTGACAATGATACACTCATTTCTGCAACCGAGTCATGGTTCAAAGACCAACCTCACCACTTCTACAAAAACGGTATCCATAGCCTCATCCATCAATGGGAAAAATGTGTAAATCTGCATGGTGGCTATGTAGAGAAGGATTAAAACCTGTGCCAAGAATCAACAGGTTAGCACCTCTGCAGCTAGGTCAGGGTGATTCTTTATTGAATCACCCTTGTATTCTATAACTATCTTTCCTCAATTTATGTTTATGCCTCCTCAGGTTTGTAATCTGATCAAGAGGAAGAATCCCATCAGCAATGAGCCTGCTCAGTCCATTCAAGTCCTTATACACCTCAATCAGATTGCTTTGTAGGTGCCTAGACTCCAGATGCTGCAATTTGCAGAACTTAAGCCTTTGTTCATAAGAATACCCCTTTGTTCCCCTCACCAATCTTGTTGCCCTTCTCTGTACTTGTTCTAGCAATTCTACATCCTATCTAAAATGAGGCTTCATCCTTTATGCAGTACTCAAGGTTTGGCCTGACCTTTGCTTATACAATGGGATAATCACCTCCTTATTCCTGCTCGCAAAATTCCTGTATATCATTGACGACCCCATGTGACCACACGACCACCTGACCAGTGCAAACAGTCTGCACTACTCAGAAAATTTCATACCTGACTGCACAATTACCCCAGGTCTCTTTCATTCTCCACTACCCTAAGTATAACACCACACATTTGGTACATTTCTCTGGGGTTACTGCTACCCATATGCAGTAGTACTTTGTATTTGTCAATGTGAAACTTCAGTTGCCACTTCTCAGCCCATCTGCCAAACTTTTCTAAATCCTGTTGCAGCAGCATGCTCTCATTACTGTTATTAACAACCCTCCCAACCTTTGGATCATCTGCAAAGTTTGACATTAAGTTTGATATACCTTCATCAATATTGTTGATAAATATACAAAACAATAATGGGCCGAACACCGAACCCTGGGGGACACCACTAATAATATTTGTCCATGAAGAGCACTATCCATTGAATACCACTCTGTCTTCTCCCACTCAACTATCCTATGCAGCATGATCACCCAAAAAGAGTACACTCACAGACACAACCAGGTGGCCAGGATAATACATCAAGAGGCTAGCACAAAAATACCATCTGATCAAAGAAAGTTTACCATATTAAAAAACACTTTTTCCTGTTTTATAGGATTTTTTTACCCCATGTCAGGTGATAAATAATTATTAGCAGATAATAATAGTAATTATCATTATTATTAAATAAATTAAGTTATAAATTCATTTAATTGGTAATTAACCAAATTAAATTAGTCATAATATAATAATAATTAAGTTTTAATTTAATACTAATTAGCTATAAAAATAAATAATTTAGCTGTAAAATAATTAAAAAAATAAAAAACATATCATAAAAATTAAAAAATAATTATTAAAATTATATGGAAGTAGGAAAATTATCTGTTTTAATTTTTTTTTCTCCAAGCCAGCAGAATTTAAACTACTTAGTTAAAGTAATGGTCTTAACTCCCAATGAAGATCTGTCAGGTGAGTTGTGAAAAAAACTTGACTTTTTTGTTATTTCAAAATCAAAAGACCAATACTTCTAAATTCTAAAATACAAAGACCATTTCATCCAAGTTATTTTTATGATTTCCACAGAGTAATAAAGTAAAAGTACTCATCAGAATCCACATGACCCACTTTATTAATTTTTTTTTAATATGAACACATCACCTCACAGATCCCACTGCAATATGTTGATTGCAGTTCTCATTCATGGTTATCCAACTTATTATGCTCTCTAACCTCTTGAAAAGAACATTTTTGGGCATATATGGAGTAATAACCTGAAATCATAAGATAAAAATGATAACTGTTATTAGGGTTTACCCTGCAACTCATTCTGTAATTATTTTTTGAATGAGCTTTGTGAAGTAAAAATAATAAGTATTCTAGTTTTTCAATATCTTTTTTTTTATATGAATCAGATGTTGAATACATACTGGAGTCTATAGGATTCTGCTAGAAGGAGCATAATGGCTTTACTGCACCACTAAATCCAACAACAGCTAGCAGTATACCAAACGAAGTGTTCATGCACAATTTTAAAATTTCACATTTTGCACTTAGTTTTAATGATTTTATCAAGTTGAAAATGGAAGTGTATCCAACACACACATACATAATTATAAAGATGTAAATATGAGTTATAAGGAAAGCCAAAATAGCCAAAACATAAAATAAATATTTTAAACAAATTGACCTGTAAAATAAAATAAAGGTAGCTGGTACATATATATATTGATATTTGAATATATGATATGTAAGAATGAAATTTCACATGCTTAAGTGCCTAACTTTCATGTTTATACTTTATGTTAATACGATTTTTTATTTTTAATTTTTAGCATAATTAATAAAAGATTTATTTCGTCGAAAGTAAGTGTAAAAGTGTATTTATAAATTTTCAAATTTTTCATAAAAAAATACATTTAATATGAATTGCAATCCATTACTAAAAGGTAGGCAAGAATTGGTAGGCTCCAAGCATAATGAGAGGGGGAAAAAAAAAAACCTTTCTTCCGAAATAAAAAAGAAAGCTGATCATTTTGTCAGGTGCACTGGGTTAATACAGAGCATAACAAAAAATAAACGAATATACAGGGAGGCCCCTCTTTATGACACTTCAATTTATGTCATTTCACATTAACACCCTTTTAAAATAATAATGAAAAAAAAAAAAAAAAAAAAAAAATATATATATATATATATAAAGAAGTGGCGCCTCAGTAGCCAGGTAGCGTGTGCATAGCACACGCTTCTTGATTAGACCGGGGTTCGAGCCCGTGACCACCAAATACAGAGGATGTGGAAGGTCAGGGAATGACCACTGCATATCCCCAGCCCGGATGAAGGGCGAGGGTTGGCATCAGGAAGGGCATCTGGCCGCAAAAATTTTCATGCCAAAACAATAAAAATGCTGACCCCATATATAATGTGAAAAAGCGAGGGGAAAAAAAAAAAATAAAATAAATAAATAAAAAATATATATATATATAAAGAAAATTTGAAATAGCAAGCATAAACGCAGCACGGGAAGTGGGTATCTAGATAGCGCTAGTGTAGACATCAGTTGCTTTCTCCTTGTCCGCCAGCGTGCCCATGTTGTGAGCCATGCCTAAAATTTTAATCACTTCCTGTGTCCATTAGTGTCTTATTATTTTAAATAATGTGCAACCATGTCTTCTAAGCATAGTTGTGAATCTGTGCCTGCCCATGTTAAAAAAAAAAAGCAGCAAATCTCTAATGACTGGAGTGAAATGGACATTATTCATCATATGGAATATGGTGAGCGGTGTTCGAAGGTGTGCAGGACCTTAAATTTAGTACTTTCTACTGTTGTGACCCATTATGAATAATGCTGAGATCAAGCAGTCGCATAGAGGAATTGTTAATGTAAGCATTTCTAGAACAACTTATTCAAGGATGAAGAAGTTATTAGTACTGTGGATAGACTACATGAACCAAAATAACATTCTGTACCACAGGCAGTGGTTATGGACAAGGTTAGGAGCGTGTTCAATGAAATTAATGAGAAATTGGGGGGACTGAATCATTTTTGGTTAGCAGGGGCTTGTTTACCCGGTTATAAAACTGGACCAGAATTCACATTGTAAAAATTACTGGTAAGGCAGCTAACACCGACACTGCAGGTGCTGAGGAATATTCTCTCATATTCCAAAAGTTGATGAATGAATGAATGAAGGTTGCTACACTCCAGATTTGGTCTTTAATGTTGACGAAATGGGCTGTA